>NC_056433.1:73659015-73766515 GCF_018296145.1 Oncorhynchus tshawytscha
CGGCTGAGCAGAGGGAAGAGCCAGAGACTGTCAGGAAGGCAATGGCGAAGTTGAGAGAGAGTGAGATGAGAGAGATGTTGTGCAAGTGTGTTCTGCTCAACATCCGACCAGAGGATCCGGTTAGCAGTCTGGTGCAACCTGTGCCGGTTCCACGCGTCTGGCCTCAAGTGCGCCTCTCCAGTCCGGTACGTCATGTGTCTCCACCTCACACTCTCCCTGAAGTGAGTGTCCCCAGTCCGGTACGTCCTGTGCCTGCTCCTCGCACTTTCCCTCAAGTGCGCCTTCCCAGTCCGGTACGTCCTGTGCCTGCTCCTCGCACTCTCCCTCAAGTGCGCCTTCCCAGTCCGGTATGTCCTGTGCCTGCTCCTCGCACTCTCCCTCAAGTGCGCCTTCCCAGTCAAGTACGTCCTGTGCCTGCTCCTCGCACTCGCCCTGAGGTGTGTGTCACCAGTCCGGTGCCACCTGTGCCGGCCCCACGCATCAGGCCTCCAGTTTGCCTCCCCAGTCCAGAGATTCAGGCGACGGTCCCCAGTCCAGAGCTTCCGGCGACGGTCCCCAGTCCAGAGCTTCCGGCAACGAGTCCCACTCCAGAGCTTCCGGCGATGATTCCCAGTCCAGAGCTTCCGGCAACGGTTCACAGTCCGGAACCTCCTGAGACGGTCCACGGTCTAGAACCTCCTGAGACGGTCAACGGTCCAGGAGCCTTCCCCTGCGCCTATGCCCAGTCCAGGCACGGCGTCCGGTCCAGCTCCATGGCCGGAGCCTTTCTCTGCACTGATGTCCAGTACAGATCTGGTGTCCAGTCCCGCTCCATGGCAGGAGCCTTCCTTGATACCGAGGTCCAGTCCAGGTGCAGTGTTCAGCCCGGGTCCATGGCAGGATCCACGTGATGAGCGGGTACTTCGGTCCGCAACAGAGCTGCCACCAAAAATGGTGGATCCGCGAGCTGAGTGGGGGCTACGACCTGCACCAGAGCCGCCACCGACACTAATCACCCCCTACCCTCCGGTTACCCTCATTTGTTTTAGGTTTTGCGGCCGGAGTCTGCACCTTTTGTGTGTGTGGGGGGGGGCAGCTGGCTATCGTTGTCTCTAATTGGGGATCATATTTAAGTCGCATTTTTTCCACCTGTGTTTTATGGGATATTGTTTTGAGTTAGTTCATGTAGCACCTCTGTAGTCACGGTTCGTTGTTAGTTTTTCTACGTTTCACTTTCTAATAAATTATTTGGAACTCAACATCCGCTGCGCCTTGGTCTGATAATTATTCCAGCGAACGTGGCAGAAACTCCCTAAATACAGGTGTTATTTATTTTATTTATCCGTTATTTTGCCAGGTAAGTTGACTGAGAACACATTCTCATTTGCAGCAATGACCTGGGGAATAGTTACAGGGGAGAGGAGGGGGATTAATGAGCCAATTGTAAACTGGGGATTATTAGGTGACCGTGATGGTTTGAGGGCCAGATTGGGAATTTAGCCAGGACACTGGGGTTAACACCCCTACTCTTACGATAAGTGCCATGGGATCTTTAATGACCTCAGAGAGTCAGGACACCCGTTTAACGTCCCATCCGAAAGACGGCACCCTACACAGGGCAGTGTCCCCAATCACTGCCCTGGGGCATTGGGATATTTTTTTAGACCAGAGGAAAGAGTGCCTCCTACTAGCCCTTCAACACCACTTCCAGCAGCATCTGGTCTCCCATCCAGGAACTGACCAGGACCAACCCTGCTTAGCTTCAGAAGCAAGCCAGCAGTGGTATGCAGGGTGGTATGCTGCTGGCATACCAACCTTGTAGCGTCATACCCAAGAAGACTCAATGCTGTAATTGCTGCCAAAGGTGCTTCAACAAAGTACTGCTTTGTCATTATGGGGTATTGTGTGTTGATTGATGTGGAAAAATAAACATTTTAATCAATTTTAGATGAAAACTGTAATGTGGCAAAATGTGGAAAAAGTCAAGGGGTCTGAATACTTTCTGAAGGCACTGGTTGAGTGGCAATATCTTCCACTATTATCCTCAGTAATTTTCCATCCAAGTTGTCAGACCTCGGTGGCTTGTCATTGTTGATAGACAATCATTCTTTCACCTCTTCCACACTTACTTTACATAATTCAAAATTGCAATGCTTGTCTTTCATAATTTGGTCATATATATTGAAAATGTAGTATCAGTAGACAAAACATGAACCTGAACTAATAAGTTACTGTTCTCTCTTTTCAGCTATGTGACAGCCTCAAAAATGATACTCCTGTGTAAGGAGCCAGCCGGCCGCCAGAGAGAAGCAAATGTAACCACAGGACATGTGACAGAGTTGATGGACACCCTATGTTCATAAATGGACAGAAAATTCCACAGAATGGAATATAATCACATGCTTTAAGAAACTGCTGCACTTGACCTCAGGTTTAAGAAGTTAGCCTTCAGTGATGCCAGAGGTATTGATGAGGCTCTTCTAAGAATAACCTCAGCTGCAGGGAGGAACAGCCCCAGCAGTCAGCTGGCTCAGGCACCAGGGCAACAGGAAGAAGAGGGATCAGATGGAGCAGAAGCACCAGCAGTAGTGCCACAAACAACTGTCGTTTGAATGCTGTTTGACGAGAAAGCAACTGGGGATGCAGCACGAAGGAATCCCTCAGCAGATGTCATAATGG
Organism: Oncorhynchus tshawytscha; assembly: GCF_018296145.1. Taxonomy (NCBI): domain Eukaryota; kingdom Metazoa; phylum Chordata; class Actinopteri; order Salmoniformes; family Salmonidae; genus Oncorhynchus; species Oncorhynchus tshawytscha. The sequence continues at coordinate 73,661,674 of NC_056433.1, forward strand.
AGGCCAAATCCTATTTGGAGGAGCAACTCCTCCAAAGATCTGCAGATCCTCTGAGCTGGTGGAAAAACAAGGCCTCTGTCTACCCACGGCTTACTAAAGTCATGACAGGGAGAATCTGCATAGTGGCCACATCCGTTCCCTGTGAGAGGGTCTTCTTGAAAACGGGACAAATAATTACTGAGAGAAGAAACCGCATCAGCCCCTCGAAAGTGAGGCAGCTTGCATTTCTGAATGCAAATCTCTCATAAAAGCAGCATTGGTCAGCAGTGCTGTGTGCTGCTGGTTATAACATGGCAATAAAGAAGAGAGAGAAAAGAGGGACAAGTTTAATGTTTTACGTGGGATGCTGCAGTTTTGCAAATTGTTATTTATTTTTCTTTGATATAGTGCAGTATTCTATTATGCTCTTCAGATTGTATTCGTTTTGAATGGTTAGATTTATATGCACTTTGTTTATATACATTAAAAAGTTATACTTTAAATGCAAATGTTTAATAACATTATTTTTCATAACAAACTAATGCATTTTTAAATACATTGTGGTTAATGTAGAGTATGATTTCATTTAATAATTTAATTATAATCGTTTTAACACCAATCATAATCAAACTATCGCAACTGTTTGACTTGAAAAAATACAAAACTTTTTTTTTTTAAAGAGCCGTTTTAGAGCTAAAAGAGCTAACTGAAAAGAACCGGAATGCCCATCACTAAACCCGGTACAGTAGATGGCGGCAATTCACCAAAATATGTAGTCTGCCATAAAACCTTGAATAAGAAGTAGAAGAAGAAGTTCAGTGCACAGAAGCTTCTACAGTAAATAGCTTACGTTGTACATTGATAAATAAGAAGACATGCTTTCCGTCCTCAGATTGCTATTGATCTTATTCAGTCTAAATGAGGCCAAACAGAAAGATTTGTACACTTTCAAAGTTGTTAATAGCAGAGGGAGATTAGTCTCTTTGGAAAAATACAGGGGTTCGGTAAGTTTGAAACTCGAGCCTACCAACTTTTGCACGGTAGCCTATGCAAAATTGCCATTTGTTTACCGGTGAATGCATGCTGCGGATTTTCCTTTCACAAGGCATGTATGATCTATGCACGTTTTATAACAATAGCATCTTACTCTTATGAATAAAATGCTAAATTTAAGACCAAATTCTTTGTGTCTATCATCTGTATACGTGGCATCTGCTGCTGGACTCCAACGTTGCTTAGAATACTAAATTGATTTATAGGCCAATAGCTAGCCTTTAGTTTGATCCAACTGTTATGTCTGGTTGTGTATTACTGACTATAATGTAACCTGCATGCAGTTATTTCATAAGCCCTATAAAAGAGAGGTCATATTCCCTTCTGTAGTCAGTGATAATTTAATATTTTTAAAACATCAAGGTTGGCCATTTTAATACATATTTAAAACTTCACAGGGCACATTTTATAGACCGTCTGCATGCTGCATAATCTGAACAGAATTTAAAGTGATACAGTAGAGAGGCGTTCCCAAATCTGCCCATTTTCTATCCTTATCACGTGTAGTTCCGTCGTATTGACACTAGAGGACAGCAATACCATATGAGCACTACGGGTAAAACCTTTTTTCTCTCGCAGTGTTTACCTCCGAGCTCCATTTATTTAAAGGCCGGGTGCACAGCCAGGGATACTGATGCAAACACTTTTTGACCTAAGAAGTCCAAGTAACCTATTAATAAACGAAAACGCAATGCACAATTAAAAGTGCATGTCTGCTAAATTATTGCGAAGCATTTATTTATTTATCCTTTTAGAGTTTATTATTGTGCAGTATTATTCTAGCGCTTTATACAATTTTACAAAAGGGATTTATAAAATCATAGAAGCTCAATTAAAAAAGAAATAATGAAACAGTCCTGTGTAGCTCAGTTGGTAGAGCATGCAATGCCAGAGTTGTGGGTTTGATTCCCATGGGGGACCAGTATGAAAATGTATGCACTCACGTAGTAAGTAGTTCTGGAGTAGTGTAAAATGTCAAACTTTGGAAATGGAATAGCAACTTTTCATTTTGATGGATACAATTATAGACCTTGAAGAGGAAGGGAGATGTATAGAAAAATACAGAAATATAAAGTTGGCCATAAACATGCCTCACCAAACACTTTTTTTGCTGCCGTCTCCGATGAGTCACACATTCACATAAGAGAACATAGGACAGCCCACAGGGCACAGACATTACTTCAACATCTATTCCACGTTGGTTCAATGAAATGAGATGGAAACAGCATTGATTAAACCAAGTGTGTGCCCAGTGGGAAGTAATGGCTCAAACATTCACCTCAAGGATGTTTGGAATGTGTTTGTGCAATTCTATAATTCCAGTGTTCAAGTGATTCATTGGATAATTTTTGGGGGAATAAAAGTAGTGCACTGGTGCTTTACTTGTCCTGCATTAGAGGACCCATCTGTAGTGCAGGCAAAAAAAACATGTGTTATAGCAAATCACAAGTAATATATCTTATATTTGATCAAAAAGTCACTGCATCTGTTCAATACTAAAACCAAGCTATTGGCCCAGAATTGCTCAAATATTTTAATGGATATAAAGAATTTGACTTGACCAAACATTATTGCAACGATTGACCATTTTCCAGAGCTTCTTTCACTATCACCCTCATTACTATCTGGCCTGAACCTCCACTATTCACTCTGCTCAGAGACTCCTCATCACTTACATTCACCTCCAAACCTTTGATCTTGTTTTCCTACCATGCCCACTCAATTCTTAGCCTTGTAGCTCTGTGGTAGTTCCTACACAGAGAGCAGGAAGGATAAAAGGGTCAAACTATTTAATGGAATAACCCCTGTGCCCTTACCAAATGTGTCATCTGGTCACATAGACAACAAATCCTCACATTGAAATAGCCAGTGCGTGACTTTGGCAGGAGCTCACTGGAGCTGAGTACCGGCACCTCAAATGTTCCAATTGTTGAGCTCCTGTTCCTCTTATAGAATATTTGCTCTAAAGTATTGTGGAGCTCCTCCACCTAAATATAAGAAGTACCAGCACCCAAAATGAGTACTGGTACCTATTTCAGTCAAGCACTGGAAATTGCATTCAGCACCAATGAAAGGCTACTGGTTATTTTCTTATTATCGATAACAGTTTTCATCAGTACATTTATATTTTTAGTATTATGGTTGCCTGCAGGTGTCTCTTGTGGTGAATGTGGCCAGTGACTGTGGCTTCACTGAGGATCACTACACAGACCTTCAACAGCTGCAGAGGGACTTTGGGCCGTCCCACTTCAACATCCTGGCCTTCCCCTGCAACCAGTTTGGCCAGCAGGAGCCTGGCAGCGACAAGGACATTGACGCCTTTGTCCGGCGTGTCTACGGAGTCTCCTTCCCCCTCTTCAGCAAGATTGCTGTGGTGGGCACCGGGGCCAACAATGCCTTCAAGTACCTTGTGGGTGAGTGAACAGATGAGGGATGGATGGGGGCAGAGGCATACACACATATACATCTCGCTGTATGGGCGGCAGGCAGCCTTGTGGTTAGGAGCGTAGGGCCAGTAACCGAAAGGTCGCTGGTTGAAATTCCCCAGCCAACTAGGTGAAAATCTGTCGATATGCCCTTGAGCAAGGCACTTAACCATAATTGCTCCAGGGTCACTGTCAGTAATGGCTGATTCCTGGCTCTGACCCCACTCTCAGGGGGAGTGGGATATTCATTTGTGAAATAGGACAAATGTAAGCACCCACCTAACTGGATGTGTTTTGGGTGGTGAGGGGAGCTCTAGGACCTCAGATGTAATCATTTTATAACCTAATATCCAATGTTTCCACAGACGAGCAGTCTTCATCAGGGTATAATGACAAACACTGCGGGTCACTAATTTATATAGTGCCAAAGGACACACACAGGTGTCTGTAATCATGGCCAGGTGTGGCCTGATATCATTGGTTAATTCTCATATAAAAATAACATACAAAACAACATGAATGGATAGCATTTGATCATAGATAGAATTTGGCTACATAGGCCTACAAATGTTTACAATGAATAGCAAAATCACAAGAATGACTTCAGATCAAAGTCTACGTTGAGACCGAAAGGAGCAAGGGTCTTTAAATTAAAGATCCAGGCAGCTTCTCGTTTTAATAATAAATTGTCGAGGTCACCGCCTCTCCTAGGGAGGTTGACATTTTCGATGCCAATATAACGTAGGTACAAAATCGAGTGGCTCACTTCCATAAAGTGGGCCCCAACTGGGTAAGTCGAGTTTTTCCTCCGAGATTCATACTTTTAATTCACGCTTATAAGTTATAAGATAAATAACTGCCTTAGTGGAGCACGTGATAACACCTTTGATTGGGATCTGTTTCCCTGTTTGTGGGTGTTTGAAAGATCTACATTTGTAAGTGCCATTGCATTGAGCGCAGCCATTACACTTGTAGTTTCCATCCGGTAGAGGCGCAAATAGACTTTGTGCAGAGATATTTTGGGGTGGTATATCAGAGTTTACCAATTGATCTCTGAGATTTCTCCCCCGAGAGAATAGGACCAAGGGAGGGTCTGAAAACACAATAACGATACTGTCATCGGATCTTAGAATGTGCTAATGTTTATGAACGATTCCCTTAATTTGTTCAGAGCACTTTGAATAGCTGGTAGTTACAACGCAAGAATGCTTCTTTTTGCGAGACTGTCCTTGTAAGAGATCATGTCTCGATTTGTTTAGAATTTTCTCAATAGCAGTATTAATCTGACAATTTTTGTACCCCTTCTCCTTTAATTTTCTTTGTGTTTCAGCCATATTTTTGTTGAATTCTGATCGTTTTTGCAAATTATTTTTATTGCATCCTAAGATGCTGGGTTATTTTACTGCATCCTAAGATGCTGGGTTCTTTTACTGAAGACTCCGAAGCGTACTTATAATAAACAGAACAGATTTATTGAATGTTCTCCTTAACACATTACGGTCAACTACTCTCTACGGTGTCTTCAGCCCAACTCTCCTATACATCATTGAACCTTTACCTCCCTTGCATCTCGTAATCCAATCACTTCAATGCAAGAACGGAAACCCCATTGTCATTTGTTAATTCAAATAACTCAACCTCTGCATACAAATCTCATTGGCTATTTGCAACCATTTCAAATCTAAACTCATTAACACATAATACATTTCTCAATACACCACACTTTTGATTCGACAGAATGGGCTGTAGGGCAAACTGCTTTTCAAGGGAAGTGGGTGACAATTATCAGCCCTCAACAAACTGTTAGGATCAGTAGGTTTCCTGTAAAGATCAGAGTATAGAACATTATCCTCACATAAGATCAGAAGATCAAGGAAACTGATTTGATGTGTATCAGATTGCATAGTAAATCTCAGGTGCTCAGAACAAGAGTTAACAAAAGCATGGAACGCCTGGAGCTGTTTTGCATCACCCCTCCATAGAACAAAAATATCAACAATATACCGTTTCCAAATAGTAATGTTCGGCAAGAAAATATTTTTGAGAGAGTTGAAAATGGACTGTTTTTCCATGTAACCCACGTACAAATTACCATAGTTAGGAGTCATAGGGGATCCCATCACAGTACCCTTTGTCTGAATAAAGAAATAATTTAGAAACATGAAGTACTTGTGTGTGAGTACTATTTCAGCCAATGATATAATGCATGCACTGGAAGGTAATTCATTAGGGTCACGTCGCAGAAGAAAATGTTCCATGGCTTCAATACCGCCCTCGTGTGGAATATTTGTGTATAACGACTCAACATCAAAAGTGACAAACAAGGTATTCTCAGGGAGAAGAAGAGATTCAATGATAGAGATCATACTGCTGGTGTCCTTTACAAAGAAGGGGAGCTGTTCTGCAGGTGGTCTAATAAAAAAAGTCAACTAAAGTCGATAAAGGAGCCGTTACTGCGTCAACTACATTCTTGTGTAATTCTGTATAGAAAGTGGCAATTTTAAGTCATGTTCTTTCTTGGTGATCTGACCAGAAATTAAATACCCATCTAGGAGAGTAAAGACAGTGTTCTGCAATTGGGAAGTGGGGTCACTTCTGAGTTTGTTGTTAAAGGTGTTGTCAAGCAGTTGTCTATGACACTCATTTACATAAACTGTCCTATCCATAAGTCCAACCGACCCACCCTTTTCAGCAGGACGAATAAGGACTGACGTATCGGATTGTAAATCAAGCAAAGCTTGTTTTTCATCCTTGGGTAAATTATGGAAAGATTTGGAGTCCTGTTTGTTCTTAAGGAGATGAGCAACATCTTTTTCAACGAGTCTGCAATATGTCTCGATCAAGTGATTGTGATTGGCTGGAGGCATAAAATAACTCTTACTTCTAAAAGGAGTCGGAGTATGTGCAGGTGAGCAACCTACATGTTCAGTAGAAATATAACGATTAGGGGAGCTAAAGTATTCCCTTAAACGGATGTTACTAAAAAACTTAAACTTGTCTACCTTTAAATCAAAATCGTTGCACTGGGTTGTAGGCACAAAATAACCCTTTATTAAGCAAAGAGACATGGGCATGGCTCTATATCTTGCCTGATAAATTAAAGTCACCCAGTCCCGTGGGTTCTAGGACCGTGTGAACGGTCTCCTCTGCCTCTGATAGTCGTTTCTTCTTACCCCGTCGGGTGCGGCATCTCGTCGATGTGCGTGGCTGCGGCCACCTCCACCCTTCCGTCCGCCCAGTCTCTGGTTGAATAAAAAACTACCGCTGGAAGCCGATGAGGCGCTGGTTGTAGAGCGTGGGTCAGACAGGGGTGGATAGAAGTAAGCGGCATCCCTCCTGTGTCTGTCATGGAGAGGAGGAGCAGGACCTCTTGTCAGGGTTTCTCCAGAAGTATACTTTGTTCTCAGCCTTGTCTTTTTTGTCTTGGTTGAATTTCTTGATTTTAAGCTCCTTTATTTCTGTAGACACCTTGTCCTGGAGCGCTTGGTTAGTTTTCATCAGTTCATTGAATATGCCATCATCATTAACAGCTCCTGGCAGAGCTGTGCGTTTCGCTTGAATTGTTATCCATTTCAATAAAATCCCTTTTCAACTGGTCAACAATTAATGTTATTAAATCAATAGAGCATGTGTTCAGGATGGCACACCAGCGCTGTACCAATGACGGTTCTATTTGCCACCTGTGTCCCCGTGGAATAATGCCTTGACACACATTCTTAATACACACGCAAAACTGTTGAGCGTGAAAAACCCAGCAGCATTGCAGTTCTTGACACAAACCGGTGCACTTGACACCAACTACCATACCCCGTTCGAAGGCACTTAAATATTTTGTCTTGCCCATTCACCCTCTGAATGACACACATACACAGTCCATGTCTCAATGGTCTCAAGGCATAAAATCCTTCTTCAACCCGTCTCCTCCCCCGCATCTACACTGATTGAAGTGGATTTGATTAGTGACATCAATAAGGGATCATAGCTTTCACCTGGATTCACCTGGTCAGTGGATGTCATGGAAAGAGCCAGTGTTCTTAATGTTTTGTACACGGCGATGGGTGGGGGATGCATTTTCCAACTTTTTCCTGAATAGCTTGAAGTGTGAACAACAAGTCTATAACCCCTGACTTACATGGGCAGACAGCGACCGTCTTTGGACTCATTAGCAAGCCTAGGCCAGCTCAGAGAGTGTGTGTGTCTTAAGTGTGTTTGGTTTATTATGGGTTTGAGTGGCAGGTTGGGTCCCCCAGCGGGAGATAAAATGGCAGGCTACTGGCAGGCTGCACGTTTTTACAAACGGACCCTCAGAGCGTAGGTGATTCAAACGTCAGGAAAAATCAAGGGGAAGGAGAAAAAGAGGCAAATTACATTTTTACCACACTCTCATATTTTCCTGATGGAGTGCTCGTGAAAGGAATGATGATTGCAATCTTCTCCTCACCTTTAAGTGTACTATGTCTAAATATTTTATTCAATGCATTGTTTTTAAACCGCAACAACTAGGGGTTGCAACATGGCTTTTCATCAGATGCTAATTTGTATTCATGATATATTACCACACAATGAAAATACTGTATATATGGTTAATTCCCGATTTCATTATTATGCCATTTTTAAAATATTTTTTTTATACCTTATACTTTATTTAACTAGGCAAGTCAGTTAAGAACAAATTCTTATTTTCAATGACGGCCTAGGAACAGTGGGTTAACTGCCTTTTTCAGGGGCAGAACGACAGATTTTTACCTTGTCAGCTCGGGGATTCGATCTTGTAACCTTTCGGTTACTAGTCCAACGCTCTAAACACTAGGCTACCTGCCGCCCCAAAAACACATAGGTATTTATGTAATTGTCACAAAAAAATTTTTCTCTTTTGATTCTTTACAGAGATGTCAGGAAAAGAGCCTGACTGGAACTTCTGGAAGTACCTCATCGATACAGATGGGAAAGTCGTGGATGCCTGGGGACCCAGTGTCTCTGTCAAAGAACTCCGACCTAAAATAGCTGAAATGGTACGGAATATCATTCTCAAGAAGAAAGAGGAACTTTAACTCAACACCTCAAGACCCATCTGACAAGCTATTCAGGAATATCCTGTGATTGAAATCCACTGTCTGCAACAAAAACACCCCGAGCATCATAAAAATACGCACCAAGCACCACACACTCCAAGCACCACACACTACATACGGTAAATGTTGTATTCTACAGATGTAGGATCTTAATTTGAGCTAGTTTGCTACATCAGGAAAATAATCCTGCAGCAATAGAAAATGTGAATTATTATGTGGATTATAGTTAATGGGCATTTTTGTAGGTGTTGATACATTTTTAGGGAAAATCAAGTCTGGAATTTCAAATGTGAAATTACAAGCTTCAGAAGCCTTTTTAAACCTCAAATACACTAAATAGTTTAAAATCTCCTGCAACAGGGTGATCAAATTAAGATCCTGTATCTGTGCCCCTGTTAACTTTTATGAAACCACCTCTACGACTGCATTCAGCATACTGATATCCTCTTTTGGAAGCAGTTGATCTGCCTGCGAAAAACTCATCAGTAATCAGAGCTTATTGTTGTGCTGTTGAGAGGTTCTTTGTATTGGATTGCCTTTTCATGGTACATGTGTGCACATTAATAAATATACTTTTACAAAGTGGCATGAATGCTTTCATCAGTCTTTTCTCTACACAAAGCTGTACATGGAAATGTGTAGGAGGTTCATTTCGGTCAAACTTGACTTTTGCATTAACGTTTTTCTCAAATAGATTTGTTTGTTTTTTGACTGTCTCTGCCTGTAAGGAATAATCACATTCCTTTGTAGATAAGTCTTTCACTCTCTAATGTTTTCAAGGTTAACACTGTGCTTTGTGCTTTTGTGTTCTTTACCTTGTTGTCATTTACACTTTTCTTAGACTGTGTGCTTGTCCTGCCACCGCTTTGCTTTCAACTCATTTGAAACCATATCTTTGGAGAATGAAAATAGATTACCTGTCCTGAATGTGTCCTGAATGTGTTTTCTATGGTACAAGGTGTCGTTTCTCTGTTCAGCAAAGTGTTTTTATCCTTGGAAGATTTCGGTTGATTACCTTGGTAAAAAAATAGTGCTGTTGATTTCGGAGAAGACCCAGTTTGGCTGACACTGCATTGTCAGTAGTTTTGAATTCAGATGAAATAACAACCTGGAATGTTGTACCAACATACAATGCATTCAGAGCTCTGTTTCATTGAACAGCAAGAAAGTGGGAATGTACAATAGGTCTCGGATCTCCACCACTGACAATTACTGTTCCCTCTCATGTCTCTATCAGGAACAGATTTACCGCAAGGGTCTGTAAATTAGCCCTTACAGATGAATGAGGGCCGGGGACACAGACTGTAGGACCTTTGAGACTATCATGACACACCCCTAAGGGTATACAGTTGTGGCCAAATGTTTTGAGAATGACACAAATATTAATTTCCACAAAGTTCGCCTCTTCAGTGTCTTTAGATATTTTTGTCAGATGTTACTATGGAATACTGAAGTATAATTACAAGCATTTCATAAGTGTCAAAGACTTTTATTGACAATTACATGACGTTGATGCAAAGAGTCAATATTTGCAATGTTGACCCTTTTTAAAGACCTCTGCAATCCGCCCTGGTATGCTGTCAATTAACTTCTGGGCCACAAGATTATGGAGCTTTTCTTTGTTTGCTTTTGAGGAAACTAATAGGCTCTTTTTTTGGTGCATCGTTGAGTAGTACTGATGGCAGCCCATTCTAGCATAATCAATGCTTGGAGTTTGTCAGAATTTGTGGGTTTTTGTTTGTCCACCCGCCTCTTGTTCTCAATGGGATTAAGTTCTGGGGAGTTTCCTGGCCATGGACCCAAAATATCAATGTTTTGTTCCCTGAGCCTTTTCCTTTGTTCCCTTTTGTTCCCTTAGTTATCACTTTTGCCTTGTGGCAAGGTGCTCCGTCATGCTGGAAAAGGCATTGTTCATCACCAAACTGTTCATGGATGGTTGGAAAAAGTTGCTCTCGGAGGATGTGTTGGTACCATTCTTTATTCATGGCTGTGTTCTTAAGCAGAATTGTGAGTGAGCCCACTCCCTTGGCTGAGAAGCAACCCCACACATGAATGGTCTCAGGATGCTTTACAGTTGGCATGACACAGGACTGATGGTAGTGCTCACCTTGTCTTCTCCAGACAAGCTTTCATCCGGATGCCCCAAACAATCGGAAAGGTGATTCATCAGAGAAAATGACTTTACCTCAGTCCTCAGCAGTCTAATTCCTGTACCTTTTGCAGAATATCAGTCTGTCCCTGATGTTTTTCCTGGAGAGAATTGGCTTCTTTGCTGCCCTTCTTGACACCAGGCCATCCTCCAAAAGTATTTGCCTCACTGTGCATGCAGATGCACTCACACCTGCCTGCTGCAATTCCTGAGCAAGCTCTGTACTGGTGGTGCCCCGATCCCACAGCTGAATCAACTTTAGGAGACTGTCCTGGCGCTTGCTGGACTTTCTTGGGTGCCTTGAATCCTTCTTCACAACAATTGAACTGCTCTCCTTGAAGTTCTTGATGATCCGATAAATGGTTGATTTAGGTGCAATCTTACTGGCCGCAATATCCTTGCCTGTGAAGCCCTTTTTGTGCAAAGCAATGATGATGGCACGTGTTTCCTTGCAGGTAACCATGATTGACAGAGAAAGAACAATGATTCCAAGCACCACCCTCCTTTTGAAGCTTCCAGTCTGTTATTCGAACTCAATCAGCATGACAGAGTGATCTCCAGCCTTGTCCTCGTCAAAACTCACACCTGTGTTCACCATTCACTGACATGATGTCAGCTGGTCCTTTTGTGGCAGGGCTGGAATGCAGTGGAAATGTTTTTTTGGGATTCAGTTAATTTGCATGGCAAAGAGGGACTTTGCACTTCATCTGATCACTCTTCATAACATTTTAACATTCATAGCAGACTTTGTGAAAATTAATATTTGTGTCATTCTCAAATCTTTTGGTCACGACTGTACAACAAGGCAGGATAAATGAGTTAGATATAAATAACTAGATCTTATGGATCAATAAAAAAGTTAAACTTAGATGTATTTTTGTTTGTTGAATCAATTAGACCATGACCATTTCAAGCCTATCTTTCAATTAAAAGTTAAGACAAGTTAGCTGGCTAAATCCTTAAACCTACTTTGTAGTATCCCTGTGACCTTGCTCTGAGTTTAAAGACTTAATGTAACACATTTAAACACCATAAGCTATGCTTCTATATTATCCAATAACTTTTTAGGACTTGTCCTCAGACCCCATGTGCAGTAGGCTAGAATATCAGAAAGAACCCTGTTGTTTGTGGACTGCACATGTTCCTTACCACGGAGACAAAAGGCAGCAGGGTTCTCGCTTTTTGTTTTCTGTTTATGTGAAGACTTCAGAGCAGAAACATAAAAGTATCATTAATATGCATGACATTATATAACACAGATCTTCATATGCATGTCATTATACAACACCGATTTGTGAGCAAACTATGTTTCAATCCACCTCCCAATTGAATTTAGCAAATTGTTGAAGGATGGCTTTGTGAGACATTTTGATGCAAGTTAAGATGTACCTGGGCTGTGAAAGTCAATATAACCCCAATTCCAAGGCAAATGTGATATGTCTGAGGTTTTGTTGTTGTTCAAACAACTGCTAAATGATTTAGTGTTTTTTTGTTCCCAAAAGGAATAATTGGAACCTGAGCTGTTGAAAATTCTAACAACATTAATAAAATGTAGGATTTACCTGATTTGTTCTTGAACATGACATTTGGAGAAAATATTAAATGTTTAAAGAACTCCCACACAAACTGATAGAACCCTCTCTGGTGGCCAACAAGAAGAAAGGTAAAGACACATTTTTGAAATTGTGTTACATAATTTACAAAATGTGCTTTAGGATCAGATACAGTAATACCAATTAATCATATTGAGCAGCTTCTTAGGAGATTGAAGAATACTGAACAGGTCTTGGGAGATTGTGTCACATTCTGACCATAGTTCCTTTGTTTTGTCTTTGTTTTAGTATGGTCAGGGCGTGAGTTGGGGTGGGCAGTCTATGTTTGTTTTTCTATGTTGTATTTTGCGTTTGGCCTGTTATGGTTCTCAATCAGAGGCAGGTGTCGTTAGTTGTCTCTGATTGAGAATCATACTTTAGGTAGCCTTTTCCCACCAGTGTTTGGTGGGTGATTATTTTCTGTTTTGTGTGTCATCACTACACAGGACTGTTTCGTTTGTTCGTTCTTCCTAGTTGTTATTTTGTTTAGTGTTCAGTTTTGATTATAAATCATGAACACTTACCACGCTGCACCTTGGTCCTCACCTTCTTCTATCACTATACATAGATTTTTTTATGTACTGTATGTGTGAGGGGATCAGGAGATGGTTTAGAATGTGTCATACATGTAGCATGTAGCATTTGTATCCTACTGTATTTCCAGTGCTTGCTGAACTAGTGCTTGAGAACTCTGGAAGCTTTGGACACAGTGCTTCCACCCTCAGACTGAGCAGAGGTACGACATTTGGCTATCAAAATCTAGAGGTAAACTTAATTAAACTTAACACGGTAGAAAAATGGCATGAATAGCCCCCAATATCTAATTTCCTATCTGTCTGTAGAAAAATACATTTTAGCTGATAGTTCAGACAAGTCTGGCTGTCTCAGTGAGTTCCTCATCTGATGTCTAGGGTCTTGGCTTTCAAACTAAGACAGGATGATTATAGGTAATGCACTGTCATTATCTCAATACAAAGAGATTAGAATAGTTTTAGGTTTCTTACTTAATTTGAATATCATCAGCACTATTTTTTAAATTCCCTAATCTGCCTCACCTGCTTCACCTTTCACGGTACTGTCACGTCATCCTTGCCTGTTGCACAGAAGAAACTTGTAATGTATGTGTTGGCCTAGAGTGTGCTTGTATTCCCAGTGAAATGCATTACTCCTTAACCTGCCATGTACATAAAGAAGAACAGCAGCACAGTGTGGAAAGAGAGAAAGAGAGAGAGAGGAGAAAGAGAGTGTTGCTAGGGAGATGGGGATAAATAAAGAGATGTACGATGTCAACATGGAACAGGTTAGAGGTAGCATTCTCTTTTGTACTTGTGAAGGTTATTTATTTTAATACCCACCAAATAGTGCTACACTGGGTACTTTCCATAGCTTTGGTCAAAATGTATGCACTATACATTTACGCTGTCATTAAAGTGCACTATGGAATAGGCTGCCATTTGAGACACATACGCTATACATGCCCAGGGGTTATAAAGGTTCAAACCTACAGATATCTGTTCTTTTGCATTGGATGCGTCCCAATCTGCGTCTCAAACTCTCTGACCAGTTTGGGCTGCACACTAATATGACCCATTTGTGGAACGATGAGACTCTCACGAATATGTTTTGACTCTAGGATGCCCACAGGCCTCACAAGACTCATCTGAAGGTCCCCCGGTGCAAGTTTAAAAAATGAATGGAAGTATATAGGAGATAGTTTAGTACCAAAAATAAGGGGTTAAATACATGAACAAAATAAAATAAAAAACATGTTTCCTGATCTTTCTTTTATCTCTCAAACATAGGACAGACACTTCAAAACAAACTTCCTTTAGATTTTTTGGGGGGACTATGTGTTGTTCCATGTAATGAATGTGTTATTGAATGAGTTTGTATGGGCTAATAGCAGTAAGGCCAAAAATAATTTTTGATGTATTTTTTGGAAACTTAAAGGGGTCTTAAAATTCCTAATTAAATAGTCCCTCCCCTGGCTTAGACACGGCTTAGACTGTAGTTAAACCCTGCTTCCTGTGCGCAGATAAACAAATCATTTGCAGTCATGTCTTGTGATAAATCAAATAATCTACAGGTAACTGCCAAAATACTTGAATAAATGAGGGATCCAAAGTATATTGAAAGCAGGTGCCTCCACACAAATGTGGTTCCTGAGTTAATTAAGCAAATCAATTGTTTTATTTAATTTTTATTTAACCTTTATTCAAGGCAAGTCAGTTAAGAAAAAAATCTTATTTACAATGACGGCCTACCAAAAGGCAAAAGGCCTCCTGCCGGGACGGGGGCTGTGATTACAAATACAAATAAATCAAATGAAAATAGGTGACAAAACACACATCACTACGAGAGAGACAACACAACACTACATGAAGAGAGACCTAAAACAACAACACAGCATGGCAGCAACACATGACAACACAGCATGGTAGCAACACAACATGGCAGCAGCACATGGTAGCAGCACAAAACATGGTACAAACATTATTTTGCACAGACACAAAGGGCAAGAAGGTAGAGACAGCAATACATCACGCAAAGCAGCCACAACTGTCAGTAAGAGTGTCCATGATTAACTAAACCTAGAAATTTGATGTTTATGGACAAACGTTGGATTTAGCAGTGAGACTGTGAGAGCTTGTTGCAGGAGGTGTGCGTGTTTGCGTGTGTGTGTGTGTGTGTGTGTGTGTGTGTGTGTTTGCGTGCGTGCATGGTGTGCTGCGCAGCGTGGAATCGGTTCGGTGAAATACGTAATAGATAAGTTTCTTGCCTATTTCACTTGCTTTGGCAATGTAAACACATGTTTCCCATGCCAATAAAGCATGAGAGAGAGAGTGAAAGAAAGAAACAGTGACACAGAGAGAGAGAGAGAGAGAGAAAGAAGCAATCAGAGGGAGAGAGAGAAATAAAGAAAGAGACAGAGGAGAGAGAGAGAGACTGAGAGAGCGATAGAGAGAGAGAGGGAGGAAGGAAAGGGAAGGAGGGAGGGAGGGGGGCAGAGAGGATATTATTGTCTTGATCATAGTCTTCATACTCTTCTAATAAGTATGAGTCTCAAATCAAACATTTAATAGAACAAAAATAGCTTTAATGGATATTCAATTACAACAGTCATTTCAACGTTGTTTACTGTGCTCCCAGTGTTAATGTATAATAATACATAATTTAGTAAAAATAAATCATAATATATCATATTAATAAATCATATTAATATAAATATATAATAATCATAAATAATAGTAATAATAATAATCATGTAATTACATGAAGGCCTACTACCATCAATAAATAAACAGTGCAACATGTCAATACCTCTCATAAATACAAGTAGTGATGAAGTCAATCTCTCCTCCACCTTGACCCAGGAGAGATTGACATGCAGATTATTAATATTAGCTCTCTGTGAACATCCAAGGGGCAACCGTGCCGCTCTGTTCTGAGCAAATTGCAATTTCTTGTGGTACCTGACCACACGACTGAACAGTAGTCAAGGTGCGACAAAACTAGGGCCTGTAGGACCTGCCTTGTTGATAGTGTTGGTAAGAAGGTAGAAACTAGAACCTGTAGGACCTGTCTTGTTGATAGTGTTGGTAAGAAGGTAGAAACTAGAACCTGTAGGACCTGTCTTGTTGATAGTGTTGGTAAGAAGGTAGAAACTAGAACCTGTAGGACCTGTCTTGTTGATAGTGTTGGTAAGAAGGTAGAAACTAGAACCTGTAGGACCTGTCTTGTTGATAGTGTTGGTAAGAAGGTAGAAACTAGAACCTGTAGGACCTGTCTTGTTGATAGTGTTGGTAAGAAGGTAGAAACTAGAACCTGTAGGACCTGTCTTGTTGATAGTGTTGGTAAGAAGGTAGAAACTAGAACCTGCAGGACCTGTCTTGTTGATAGTGTTGGTAAGAAGGTAGAAACTAGAACCTGCAGGACCTGTCTTGTATATAATATTAATAAATCATATTAATATAAATATATAATACTCTTAAATAATAGTAATAATAATAATCATGTAGTTACATGAAGGCCTACTACCATCAATAAATAAACAGTGCATCTGGCAGAGTTAAAAGGTGCATCCTTACACAGTGGTATCATTTTCACTATTTGGAAAATATTGAATTCATTATGGTGGTAGATGAAACATTGAGTTTTACTGAAGCTGCCCATAACATGAAGCAATCCTGTTGTATTTAATCAAACCACAACATTAAATCAGGATTCTCAATGCCTCACCAGACAAAAGCACACATCTGGCATTTGTAAACAGCGACATTATTGACAACTATTATGTACAAAGTCAATCGACAGCTGATTCAGACATTTCAGTTCTCTGAATATAAACCCTACAGGTTTTTGTGTGCATGATACACAACCGGCTATCATTATCTGCCTGATAAAACAAAAACAATACAAAAACATTTTATTTGGCACTTTGAAAAATGCATAAAAGCCTCACAGTAGCACACATTGTTTAAATCAGTCAAAGATTGAGACAAACACATGTTGTTGACAAACATTTCACATACCAAACAGAACAACCAACACCTTTGCAAAAAAGCGACTGCAGCTAGAGGCTCATCATTGTCTGTAAAACAGCTTGGGCACATGATACCACTAATTTCTTATTTTTGTCCAGCAATGAAATACTTCTGCATACTGGAGCAAAGTAGGCCTAAATTAGGACGAGCAATGTAACTCTTTTGCATTTTTATTTATTATCGATCCCCATTAGTTCCTGCCAAGGCAGCAGCTACTCTTCCTGGGGTTTATTATGGATCCCCACTAGTTCCTTCCAAGGCAGCAGCTACTCTTCCTGGGGTTTATTATGGATCCCCACTAGTTCCTTCCAAGGCAGCAGCTACTCTTCCTGGGGTTTATTATGGATCCCCATTAGTTCCTGCCAAGGCAGCAGCTACTCTTCCTGGGGTTTATTATGGATCCCCATTAGTTCCTGCCAAGGCAGCAGCTACTCTTCCTGGGGTTTATTATGGATCCCCATTAGTTCCTGCCAAGGCAGCAGCTACGCTTCCTGGGGTTTATTATGGATCCCCATTAGTTCCTGCCAAGGCAGCAGCTACTCTTCCTGGGGTTTATTATGGATCCCCATTAGTTCCTGCCAAGGCAGCAGCTACTCTTCCTGGGGTCGTGCAAAATGAAGGCAGTTTACATAATTAAAAAAACATTACTATACATTCACAGATTTCACAACACACTGTGTGTCCTCAGGTCCCTACTCCACCACCACCACCACATATCTACAGTACTAAATCCATGTGTGTGTGTGTTTGTGTGTATGCATGTGTCTGTGCCTATGTGAGTGTTGCGTCACAGTCCCCGCTGTTCCACAATGTGTTCCATAATGTTTTTTTATCTGTTTTTTTCAATCTTCTTTTACTGCTGGCATTAGTTACTTGATGTGGAATAGAGTTCCATGTCGTCATGGTTCTATGTAGTACTGTGCACCTCCCATAGTCTGTTCTGGACTTGGGGACTGTGAAGAGACCTCTTGTGGCATGTCTTGTGGGGTATGTATGGGTGTCCGAGCTGTGTGCTAGTCGTTTAGATAGACAGCTTGGTATATTCAACATGTCAATACATCTCATAAATACAAGTAGTGATGAAGTCAATCTTTCCTCCACCTTGACCCAGGAGAGATTGACATGCAGATTATTAATATTAGCTCTCTGTGTACATCCAAGGGGCAACCGTGCCGCTCTGTTCTGAGCAAATTGCAATTTTTTGTGGTACCTGACCACACGACTGAACAGTAGTCAAGATGCAACAAAACTAGGGCCTGTAGGACCTGCCTTGTTGATAGTGTTGGTAAGAAGGTAGAAACTAGAACCTGTAGGACCTGTCTTGTTGATAGTGTTGGTAAGAAGGTAGAAACTAGAACCTGTAGGACCTGTCTTGTTGATAGTGTTGGTAAGAAGGTAGAAACTAGAACCTGTAGGACCTGTCTTGTTGATAGTGTTGGTAAGAAGGTAGAAACTAGAACCTGTAGGACCTGTCTTGTTGATAGTGTTGGTAAGAAGGTAGAAACTAGAACCTGTAGGACCTGTCTTGTTGATAGTGTTGGTAAGAAGGTAGAAACTAGAACCTGTAGGACCTGTCTTGTTGATAGTGTTGGTAAGAAGGTAGAAACTAGAACCTGTAGGACCTGTCTTGTTGATAGTGTTGGTAAGAAGGTAGAAACTAGAACCTGTAGGACCTGTCTTGTTGATAGTGTTGGTAAGAAGGTAGAAACTAGAACCTGTAGGACCTGTCTTGTTGGTAAGAAGGTAGAAACTAGAACCTGCAGGACCTGTCTTGTTGATAGTGTTGTTAAGAAGGTAGAAACTAGAACCTGTAGGACCTGTCTTGTTGATAGTGTTGGTAAGAAGGTAGAAACTAGAACCTGCAGGACCTGTCTTGTTGATAGTGTTGGTAAGAAGGTAGAAACTAGAACCTGTAGGACATGTCTTGTTGATAGTGTTGGTAAGAAGGTAGAAACTAGAACCTGTAGGACCTGTCTTGTTGGTAAGAAGGTAGAAACTAGAACCTGCAGGACCTGTCTTGTTGATAGTGTTGTTAAGAAGGTAGAAACTAGAACCTGCAGGACCTGTCTTGTTGATAGTGTTGGTAAGAAGGTAGAAACTAGAACCTGTAGGACATGTCTTGTTGATAGTGTTGTTAAGAAGGTAGAAACTAGAACCTGTAGGACCTGTCTTGTTGATAGTGTTGTTAAGAAGGTAGAAACTAGAACCTGTAGGACCTGTCTTGTTGATAGTGTTGGTAAGAAGGTAGAAACTAGAACCTGCAGGACCTGTCTTGTTGATAGTGTTGTTAAGAAGGTAGAAACTAGAACCTGCAGGACCTGTCTTGTTGATAGTGTTGGTAAGAAGGTAGAAACTAGAACCTGTAGGACCTGTCTTGTTGATAGTGTTGTTAAGAAGGTAGAAACTAGAACCTGTAGGACCTGTCTTGTTGATAGTGTTGTTAAGAAGGTAGAAACTAGAACCTGTAGGACCTGTCTTGTTGATAGTGTTGTTAAGAAGGTAGAAACTAGAACCTGTAGGACCTGTCTTGTTGATAGTGTTGTTAAGAAGGTAGAAACTAGAACCTGTAGGACATGTCTTGTTGATAGTGTTGTTAAGAAGGTAGAAACTAGAACCTGTAGGACCTGTCTTGTTGATAGTGTTGGTAAGAAGGTAGAAACTAGAACCTGTAGGACCTGTCTTGTTGATAGTGTTGTTAAGAAGGTAGAAACTAGAACCTGTAGGACATGTCTTGTTGATAGTGTTGGTAAGAAGGTAGAGCAGTGCTTTATTATGGACATACTTCTCCCCATCTTAGCTACTGTTAAATTAATATGTTTTGACCGTGAGTTTACAATCCAGGGTTACTCTAAGCAGTTTAGTCATCTCAACATGCTCAATTTCCACATGATTTATTACAAGATTTAGTTGAGGTTTACAGTTTAGTGAATGTTTTGTAGCAAATACAATGCTTTTAGTTTTAGAAATATTTAGCTAACTTATTCCTTGCCACCCACTCTGAAACTAACTGCAACTCTTTGTTAAGTGTCACAGTCATTTCAGTCACTGTAGTAGTGTTGGTCATTACTGAGATGTGGCTAAGGAAGAGTGTTTGGAATACTGATGTTAACCTTTCTGGTTATAACCTTTTTAGGCAAGACAGATCTTGCCTAAAAAGGTGGGGGAGTGACAATCTTTACTCAGTTGTCTCCACCAAGTCTGTCCCCAAACAATTTGATGTGCTGGTTTTAAGTATTAAACTTTCAAATAGTTCTTTGTTGACTGTTGCTGGGTGCTATCGTCCTCCATCAGCACCGGCCTGTACCCTACTCTCTCCTGGCCCAAGCTTTCTCCTGCCCACTTACACCAAGCCTGAATTTGTCCTGCTAGGTGACCTAAACTGGGACATACTTAAACTATCTGACCAAGTCCTAAAGCAATGGGACTCCCTAAATCATTCTCAGATCATTACCAATCCCACAAGGTATGACTCCAAACACCCAGAAAAAGCTACTCTTCTTGATGTTATCCTCAAAAATAATCTTGATAGGTATCAGTCTGGCGTTTTCTGTAATGACCTTAGTGATCACTGTTTATCAGCCTGTGTTCGTAATGGATGCTCAGTGAAACAACCTGTCCTGATTTGGTATAGAATCAGCTTGATCCCCTCTGTCGAAGACACTTGGACCTTCTTTTTTATATACAAAAAAAGAACCGAATGGTTCTTTACCATTCGGTCATCAGATTTGGCACCAATGCTCCATATAGGACACATCACTGCACTCTATACTCCTCTGTAAACTGGTCATCTCTGAATACCCGTCGCAAGACCCACTGGTTGATGCTTATTTATAAAACCCTCTTAGGCCTCACTCCCCCTTATCTGAGATATATTCTGCAGCCCTCATCCTCCACATACAACACCCATTCTGCCAGTCACATTCTGTTAAAGGTCCCCAAAGCACACACATCCCTGGGGCGCTCGTCTTTTCAGTTCACTGCAGCTAGTGACTGGAACGAGCTGCAACAAATACTCAAACTGAACAGTTTTATCTCCATCTCTTCATTCAAAGACTCAATCATGGACACTCTTAATGACAGTTGTGGCTGCTTTGTGTGATTTATTGTTGTCTCTACCTTCTTGCCCTTGCTGTGCTGTTGTCAGTGCCCAATAATGTGTGTGCCATGTTTTGTGCTGCTACCATGTTGTGTTGCTACCATGTTGTTGTCATGTTGTGTTGCTACCATGCTGTGTTGTCATGTGTTGCTGCCTTGCTATGTTGTTGTCTTAGGTGTCTCTTTATGTAGTGCTGTCTCTCTTGTCGTGATGTGTGTTTTGTCCTATATTTCTTTATTTTTCATTTTTAATCCCAGCTCCCGTCCCCGCGGGAGGCCTTTTGCCTTTTGGTAGGCCATCATTGTAAATAAGAATTTGTTCTTAACTGACTTGCCTAGATAAATAAATATTAGATAAAATTAAAATAAATCAAAAGTAGCTAACGTGTAAAGTATTGAATCATCTGCATACATAGACACTCTGGCTTTACTCAGTGGCATGTTGTGAGTAAAAATGAAAAAAAAACAAGGGGGAATTCCTGATTCTACCTGGATTATGTTTGAGAGGCTTCCATTAAATAACACCCTCTGTGTTCTGTTAGATAAGTAATTCTTTATCCACATTTTAGCAGGGGGTATTAAGCCATAACCTGTTATAAGCCTTCTATAGACCACTCCAGCTGTGTTCTGGACACCATATGTGAACTGATTGCCCCCATCTATCTTCAGAGCTCATGTTGCTAGGTAACCTGAACTGGAACATGCTTATAACACCCCAGCCATCCTACAATCTAAGCTTGATGCCCACAATCTCACACAAATTATCAATGAACCTACCAGGTACCACCCCAAAGCCTTAAACATGGGCACCCTCATAGATATCATCCGAACCAACTTGCCCTCTAAATACACCTCTGCTGTTTTCAACCAAGATCTCAGCGATCACTGCCTCATTGCCTGCATCCGTAATGGGTCAGCGGTCAAGCGACCTCCACTCATCACTGTCAAACGCTCCCTGAAACACTTCAGCGTGCAGACCTTTCTAACCGACCTGTATGTTGGAAGGATATTGACCTCATCCCGTCAGTAGAGGATGCCTGTTTTTTATTTTTTAAATGCCTTCCTCACCATCTTAAATAAGCATGGCCCATTCAAAAAATTTAGAACCAGGAACAGATATAGCCCTTGGTTCACAAAAACATCCTATGGCGTTCTGCATTAGCATCGAACAGCCCCCGTGATATGCAACTTTTCAGGGAAGTTAGAAACCAATATACACAGGCAGTTAGAAAAGCCAAGGCTAGCTTTTTCAAGCAGAAATTTGCTTCCTGCAACACAAACTCAAAAAGGTTCTGGGACACTGTAAAGTCCATGGAGAATAAGAACACCTCTTCCCAGCTGCCCACTGCATTGAGGATAGGAAACTCTGTCACCACCGATCCACGATAATTTCAATAAGCATTTTTCTACGGCTGGCCATGCTTTCCACCTGGCTACCCCTACCCCGGTCAACAGCACTGTACCCCCCACAGCAACTCGCCCAAGCCTTCCCCATTTCTCCTTCTCCCTAATCCAGTCAGCTGATGTTCTGAAAGAGCTGCAAAATCTGGAACCCTACAAATCAGCCAATCTGGACCCTTTCTTTCTAAAATGATCTGCCGAAATTGTTGCAACCCCTATTCCTAGCCTGTTCAACCTCTCTTTTGTGTCATCTGAGATTCCCAAAGATTGGAAAGCTGCGGTCACCCCCTTCTTCAAAGGGGGGGAACACTCTTGGCCCAAACTGCTACAGACCTATATCTATCCTACCCTGCCTTTCTAAGGTTTTCGAAAGCCAAGTCAACAAACAGATTACCGACCATTTCGAATCCCACCACACCTTCTCCGCTATGCAATCTGGTTTCAGAGCTGGTCATGGGTGCACCTCAGCCACGCTCAAGGTCCTAAACGATATCTTAACCGCCATCGATAAGAAACAATACTGTGCAGCCGTATTCATTGACCTGGCCAAGGCTTTCGACTCTGTCAATCACCACATCCTCATCGGCAGACTCGATAGCCTTGGTTTCTGAAATGATTGCCTCGCCTGGTTCCACCAACTACTTCACTGGTAGAGTTCAGTGTGTCAAATCGGAGGGCCTGTTGTCCGGGCCTCTGGCAGTCTCTATGGGGGTGCCACCGGGTTCAATTCTTGGGCCGACTCTCTTCTCTGTATACATCAATGATGTCGCTCTTGCTGCTGGTGATTCTCTGATCCACCTCTACGCAGACGACACAATTCTGTATACATCTGGCCCTTCTTTGGACACTGTGTTAACAACCCTCCAGACGAGCTTCAATGCATTACAACTCTCCTTCCGTGGCCTCCAACTGCTCTTAAATACTAGTAAAACTAAATACATGCTCTTCGACTGATCGCTGCCTGCACCTGCCCGCTCGTCCAGCATCACTACTCTGGACGGTTCTGACTTGGAATATATGGACAACTACAAATACCTAGGTGTCTGGCTAGACTGTAAACTCTCCTTCCATCAAACATCTCCAATCCAAAGTTGAATCTAGAATTGGCTTCCTATTTCGCAACAAAGCATCCTTCACTCATGCTGCCAAACATACCCTTGTAAAACTGACCATCCTACCGATCCTCGACTTCGGCGATGTCATTTACAAAATAGCCTCCAATACCCTACTCAATAAATTGGATGCAGTTGATTACAGTGCCATCCAAAGCCCCATATACTACCCACCACTGCGACCTGTACTCTCTCGTTGCCTGGCCCTCGCTTCATACTCGTCACCAAACCCACTGGCTCCAGGTCATCTACAAGACCCTGCTAGGTAAAGTCCCCCCTTATCTCAGCTCGCTGGTCCTCATAGCAGCACCCACCTGTAGCGTAGCCCGCGCTCCAGCAGGTATATCTCTCTGGTCACCCCCTTCCTTTGGCCGCCTCTCCTTTCAGTTCTCTGCTGCCAATGACTGGAACGGACTACAAAAATCTCTGAAACTGGAAACACTTATCTTCCTCACTAGCTTTAAGCACCAGCTGTCAGAACAGCTCACAGATTACTGCACCTGTACATAGCCTATCTATAATATTGCCCAAACAACTACCACTTCCCCTACTGTATTTATTTATTTATTTTGCTCCTTTGCACCCAATTATTTATATTTCTACTTTGCACATTCTTCCACTGCAAATCTACCATTCCAGTGTTTTACTTGCTATATTGTATTTACTTCGCCACCATGGCCTTTTTTTGCCTTTACCTCCCTTATCTCACCTCATTTGCTCACATTGTATATAGACTTATTTTTCTACTGTATTATTGACTGTATGTTTGTTTTACTCCATGTGTAACTCTGTGTTGTTGTATGTGTCGAACTGCTTTGCTTTATCTTGGCCAGGTCGCAATTGTAAATGAGAACTTGTTCTCAACTTGCCTACCTGGTTAAATAAAGGTGAAATCATTATTTATTTTTTAAATAACACATATGTTTTTCCAGCTGCAGACTGAGTGTTCTGTTAGATAAGCAACTCTTTATCCACATTATAGCAGGGGGTGTAAAGCCATAACACATACGTTTTTCCAGCAGCAGACTATGATCGATAATGTCAAAAGCTGCATTGAAGTCTAACAAGACAGCTCCCACAATAATTGTATCATCAATTTTTCTCAGCCAATCATCAGTCATTTGTGAAAGTGCTGTGCTTGTTGAGTTTTCTTCCTCATAAGCGTGCTGAAGTCTGTTGTCAATTTGTTTACTGTGAAATAGCATTGTATGTGGTCAAACACCATTTTTTCCAGAAGTTTACTAAGGGTTGGTAAGAGGCTGATTGGTCAGATATTTGAGCCAGTAAAGGGGGCTTTACTATTCTTGGGTAGTGGAATGTCTTTAGCTTCCATCCAGGCCCGAGGGCACACGTTCTCTAGTAGGCTTAAATTGAACATATGGCAAATAGGAGTGGCAATATCGTCTGCTATTATCCTCAGTAATTTTTCATCCAGATTGTCAGACCCAGGTGGCTTGTCATTGTTGATAGTCAACAATATTTTTTTCACCTCTTCCACACTGACTTTACGAAATTCAAAAGTACAATTCTTGTCTTTCATAATTTGGACCGATATACTTGGATATGTAGTGTCGTCAGCATTTGTTGCTGGCATGTCATCCCTAAGTTTGCTTATCTTGCCAATGAAAAAGTCATTAAAGTAGTTTGCAATATCAGTGGGCTTTGTGATGCGAGTCATCTGATTAAATGAATGATGGAGCCGCGTTGGATTTTTTCCCCAAAATGTATAATATTTTGGGGCGGGGGGAGTGATTGTTCAATGTGCTTTTCCCTGTGTTTTGTGGATAAAAAATGTTTTACAGGCATGATGTTATGACATTACCACATGCAGAGTTAGTCATAGCATGTTTGAATTTCAATATGTTTGTGTCAACCCACACAGAGACATATAGGGCCATGAAACGATGATGACTCACACTGCATCATATAGACAGAACAGTTCATACTCATGATATGCACCAGAAAGCTGTTAAATGAACCAATCTCATGGCCTATAATGAAGTGTCTTGGAGGAGGTACAGTACTGGCAAATCAAGTTTTATATGTCATCATGCAAGGAGATTTGTTTTGATCTAAATCTAATCTAACCTTCCTTTACCCTCCCTCCCTTCGTTTAACCCCCCCCTCCTTCCTTTACCCCCTTCCTTTACCCTCCCTCCCTTCCTTTAACCCCTCCCTCCCTTCCTTTACCCCCTTCCTTTACCCTCCCTCCCTTCCTTTCTCCCTCCCTTCCTTTAACCCCCTCCCTCCCTTCCTTTACCCTCCCTCCCTTCCTTTAACCCTCCCTCCCTTCCTTCCTTTACCCCCTTCCTTTACCCTCCCTCCCTCCCTTCCTTCCTTTACCCTCCCTCCCTTCCCTTTACCCTCCCTCCCTTCCTTTAAACCCCTCCCTTCCTTTACCCTCCTTCCCTTCCCTTAACCCCCTCCCTTCCTTCCTTTACCCTCCCTCCTTTCCTTTAACCCCCTCCCTCCCTCCCTTTACCCTCCTTCCCTTCCTTTACCTTCCCTCCCCACCCCTACCCAACTTTACCCTCCACTCCCCACCTTTACACTCCCCTACTCACCTTCACCCTCCCCTACTCACCTTCACCCTCCCCTACTCACCTTTACCCTCCCCTACTCACCTTTACCCTCCCCTGCCCACCTTTCCCCTCCACTAATCACCTTTACCCTCCCCTCCCCACCTTTACCCTCCCCTACTCACCTTTACCCTCCCCTGCCCACCTTGACCCTCCCTAATCACCTTTACCCTCCCCTCCCCACCTTTAGCCTCCCCTTCCTTTACCCTCCCCTACTCACCTTTACCCTCCCCTGCCCACCTTTCCCTCCACTAATCACCTTTACCCTCCCCTCCCCACCTTTACCCTCCCCTACTCACCTTTACCCTCCCCTGCCCACCTTGACCCTCCCTAATCACCTTTACCCTCCCCTCCCCACCTTTAGCCTCCCCTTCCTTTACCCTCCCCTCTCTTCCTTTACCCTTCCCCTATAGCTTCACCAGAGCTGCAACAGTTGGACAGCCACAAATTATTACCAACAAGAGAGTGGGGGGATGAGAGAGTTAAAGGCCCAGTGCAGTCCCTTTTCCTGTATTTTATATATTTCCACACTGAGATTAGAATAGTACTGTGAAATTGTGGAAATTATGATAATGCCCTTTAATTGTAAGAGCTCTTTGAAAAGACCGCCTGAAATGTTTTGGCCTTCCTGGTGACATCACCAGGCGGAAAATTAGTTAACAGCACAATAAGAAAGAGAGCTCCAAACCTCTCTGCCAATGAGTTTTCAGTGTTCCCTTCACTCAGGCAACTCCTAGACAGTCCTAGCAAAATTCTTGCTTGAGAAATTGCTCTTTGCTAAGAAGCTATTTTTGCATATTTTTGGCCATTTGAATTGAAAACAGTCACAGTAAGATACTTAATTATTACCCATAAAGAATTTGATATTGAGATATAAAAGGCTGCATTGGACCTTTAAAGAGGAGACACAAATAGAGAGAGAAAGAGAGAGAAAGAGAGTCCTGGTAGTAGATGCATTGTCAGTCTGGTTTAATGCTCCTATCTTCTCCTCCTCTTACACAGCCATCCCCCTCTCCTCCCAGTCTATACTGGTTTGAGAATCCTAGGCCAGTCTATGAGGACCCCTCCACATTGATGGTGGTGACGGTGGCCATGAAGCACCTCTGGAAGAGGCGGTCTGGATCTGGAGGCTGGTTGTCACAGTCCAGTTTACCACTCAAGAAGTGCTTCTTAAACCCTTGGGGACCCGTAGGGGGGCTACTGGGGTGACTCCGACTTGGCCCCTCTCGTGGACTGGGTTCAGCACCTGAAAATACAATGTTTTCACATTAGTATTAGTATTTTGTATTTTGTGTCTGATGAAGAATCATGTAATACATTACTATGAGATGGAGAGCTTTTCTCTCTATGGGTCCCCACTCTAAAATGATACAAATATCTGCTGACTGAAATCTTAGTTATTTTCCTTATACTCCAGAACCAGTAGCTTCTTATTCATAAAAAATATGGTTTCTGAGTAGCCATGCTGGATAGCATACAATTGGATAGCTAACTGAAATCCTTTCATATCTCAAGTGGAAAGGACAAGGAGGAATCCTAAATAGGGGCTGTCTAAAAATATATTTGACATGTCATAGGAAAAATCAATCTTTCGCTATTCTTATTAGGGACATCTTGTACACCATCTTGTAAAATGAATCAGTCTACTTTCACATTCACATGAACTGATTACACAGAGTGACAAATAATCGACTCCTACAGGCATGTCCAACATCTAATTCAATTCTAATTCTATGTGCTTTCTTTTCACTATAAAAACCTTAAACTCCATGATCTCGGTAGCCAGTTAGCCAATGGATTTGGTTCACTTTACCAATCAGACAAAGGCAATCACAATGGCAGTTATTGGTTGACGTTGCTAGACTGGTCAAACTGTGCATATTGAGAGTGAGTGTTCGTGAGTGAGATAGACTTTCATATGGAAACGACTACCCTGAGTCCTTACTTTGAGAATGCTACAGAATTTCATCTCAATGAACCCTTTTTCATTTTCAGAACGACACTTTCTTTTTGGTTAATGACGCTTTCATTTTGAGTCGAGTTGTGTAGTTAACGAAAGGCACTCTGAATGCTGCATGAATCTACATTACAATTACGAGCAGACAGCCGCCCCTTTCAGCATCAGCTCAGTTTCATCCCCCACCTTGAAACTGATCGCAGAGGATTAACATCAGTAGTACACTCCACTGTGGATTGGCTATGTTTTCTTCTGGTTCCCCATCAAATTTCAAGGGCTACGCAGCATTCATTGTTTTTCTCAGCATGGCAGCAGTGGGTATATTTTGTTATTGCTCTGGCCTGGCAGGCACACAAAGAGACACTCACAAATATACACACACACACACAGTTTGAAAAAGTATTCACCCAGTTCAGTTGATGCATTTATTTGTCACGTGCACAGGATACAGCAGGTGTAAACAGTACAGCAATGCAGTATATCTAAGGTAAGAATAAGATAAAGAGGTAAGAATAAGGTAAGAATAAGATAAAATAGAAACACGTGAGAAATAAAAACCAATTAGAATGTACGCTTCACACAGGGTCATGTTTCGAATGTGCTGCACAAATTGAAGGCTCCAAGGCGACAAAATGTGAAAAATGTGCACTTGAATACTTTTTCAAGGCATGTTCAAGACCATAGAAAATACTTTAGAATAAGAGAAGGATTAGAAGGATCCTCCCCAGTTCTTGCCAGCGTACCATGGGCTTTAGACTCGTTAAGTAACTCAGGCAGAGTGTTGCGAGACCATGTACCTCCAGGGTGAAGGAAGGTACAGGCGTGGGTTGGAGGCAACCACGCACACACGCATGCGCAAGCGCACAGAAACGCACACGCAAACACAGACAATTATCTCAGCAGGTGTGAGAAGAAATTAACTGTGAACTTTTCTATTAACAGACGCTTTCTGGCTTCCTGCAGGCTTTCTCTATGGCTATCCAGTCAGGGAAATCGAGAGGGGGAGGGGTTTACCTCTTCATCAACAACAAATGTTGTGCTTAATCAAGCGCAGTGGAAGTCTAGAACCATTGTTCACCTGATGGTCAAATGCCGACGCTTCTACCTCTCCAGGGAGTTTTCAGCTGTTATTGTGACTGTTGTACACATTCTACCTGGCACTTAAAAAAGTGTACGAGGCTATAAACAAGCAGGTAAACTTGCACCCAGAAGCTGATTTCCTTGTTTCTCGTGATGTTAATTCCATGCCATTACTTTTGATACTTTTGATATGTATATTTAAAACCAAATACTTTTAGACTTTTACTCAAGTAGTATTTTACTGGGTGACTTTCACTTTTACTTGAGCCATTTTCTATTTAGGTATCTTTACTATTCATCAAGAATGACAATTGGGTTCTTTTTCCACCACTGGTTACGAGTCATAACAGCAGTCAAAATCCACATGACGGTGTAGTCATGATAATTAGTCTTCTCCAAGTTCTGATTGTCACGTTCTGGCCTTAGTTCCTTTGTTTTGTCTTTGTTTTAGTATGGCCAGGGCGTGAGTTGGGGTGGGCAGTCTATGTTTGTTTTTCTATGTTGTATTTTGCGTTTGGCCTGGTATGGTTCTCAATCAGAGGCAGGTGTCGTTAGTTGTCTCTTTTTCCACCTGGATTTCGTGGGTGTTTATTTTCTGTTTTGAGTGTATTTCACTAGACAGGACTGTTTTGTTTGTTCGTTCGTCCTAGTTATTATTTTGTTTAGTGTTCAGTGTTGATTATATTAAAAATCATGAACACCTACCACGCTGCACCTTGGTCCTCACCTTCTTCCACCGACGACAGCCGTTACAGAAACACCCACCACCAAAGGACCAAGCAGCATGGTAACGGGCAGCAGCAGCGATCACAGGACTCCTGGACATGGGAGGAGATTCTGGACGGCAAGGGACCCTGGGCACAGGCTGGAGAATATCGCCGCCCTAAGGCTTTCGCTGAAGGCAGCGAAAGCCGAGAGGCGGTGGTATGAGGAGGCAGCACGGCGGCGCGGTTGTAAGCCTGAGAGGCAGCCCCAAAAATGTATTGAGGGGGGCACACGGGGAGTGTGGGGAAGTCAGGTAGGAGACCTGCGCCAACTTCCCCTGCTTACCGGAGAGAGCGGGGGACCGGGCAGGCACCGTGTTATGCGGTGGAGCGCACAGTGTCACCAGTACGCGTGCTTAGCCCGGTGCGCTACATCCCAGCTCCCCTTATCGGCTGGGCTAGAGTGGGCATCGAGCCAGGTGCCATGAAGCCGGCTCTGCGCATCTGGTCTCCAGTGCGTCTCCTCGGGCCGGGGCACCAGCCTTACATGGCACCAGCCTTACGCATGGTGTCCCCGGTTCGCCAGCACAGCCCAGTGCGGGCTATTCCACCTCGCCGCACTGGCCTGGCTACGGGGAGCATTCAACCAGGTAAGGTTGGGCAGGCTCTGTGCTAAAGAGCTCCAGTGCGCTTTCACGGTCCGGTCTATCCGGTGCCACCTCCACGCACCAGCCCTCCGGTGGCAACCCCCGCACCAGGCTGTCTCTCCGTCTTCTTCCTACAGGTGCTCCCGCCTGTCCAGCGCTGCCAGAGCCTTCCTCCTCTCCAGCGCTGCCAGAGTCTCCCGTCTGTCCCGAGCTGCCAGAGCCTCCCATCTGTCCTGAGCTGCTAGCCAGTCCTGAGCTGCCAGAGCTGCCCGCCAGTCCTGAGCTGCCAGAGCCGCCCGCCAGTCAGGAGCTGCAAGAGCCGCCCGCCAGTCAGGAGCTGCCAGAGCTGCCCACCAGTCAGGAGCTGCAAGAGCCGCCCGCCAGTCCTGAGCTGCATGAGCTGCCCGCCAGTCCTGACCTGCCAGAGCCGGCCACCAGTCCTGAACTGCCAGAGCCACCCGCCAGTCCTGAGCTGCCAGAGCCGCCCGCCAGTCAGGAGCTGCCAGAGCCGCCCGCCAGTCAGGAGCTGCCAGAGCCGCCCGCCAGTCAGGAGCTGCCAGAGCCGCCCGCCAGTCAGGAGCTGCCAGAGCTGCCGGTCAGTCAGGAGCTGCCAGAGCCGCCAGGAGCTGCCAGAGCCGCCAGTCAGCCAGGAACTGCCAGAATCGCCCTTCACTCTGGAGTCTCCCGTCCGTCCGGTGCTGCCGGAATCTCCCGTCCATTCGGGACCTGTGGCTAGGGTACCCAGTCCGAGGTCGGCGGCGAGGGTCGCCGCTCTTAAGAGGCCACGGAGGCGAATAAAGAGGCAGAGAAAAACTATGGTGAAGTGGGGTCCACGTCCCGCGCCAGAGCCGCCACCGCGGACAGACGCACACCCAGACCCTCCCCTATAGGTTCAGGTTTTGCGGTCGGAGTCTGCAAATTTCAGGGGGGGGGGGGTACTGTCACGTTCTGACCTTAGTGCCTTTGTTTTGTCTTTGCTTTAGTATGGTCACGGCGTGAGTTGGGGTGGGCAGTCTATGTTGGTTTTTCTATGTTGGTTTTTGAGTTTGGCCTGGTATGGTTCTCAATCCGAGGCAGGTGTCGTTAGTTGTCTCTGATTGAGAATCATACTTAGGTAGCCTTTTTCCATCTGGGTTTCGTGGGTGTTTATTTTCTGTTTTGTGTGTATTTCACTAGACAGGACTGTTTCGTTTGTTCGTTCTTCCTAGTTATTATTTTGTTTAGTGTTCAGTGTTGATTATATAAAAAATCATGAACACCTACCACGCTGCACCTTGGTCCTCACCTTCTTCCACCGACGACAGCCGTTACACTGATGCTGCTGATGGTCATTAGTAACCTACCAAACTTGGTACTCAGCACTCTATTATCCCTCTAATCACTCTGACATTTATATTTGTATTTATTATGGATCCCCATTAGCTGCTGCCAAGGCAGGAGCTACTCTTCCTGAGGTCCAGCAAAGTTAAGGCAGTTATACAATTTTTAAAACATTCACAACACACTAAGTGTGTGCCCTCAGGCCTGTACTCCACTACCACATATCAAATCAAATCACCTTTTATTAGTCACATGCGCCAAATACAGTGAAATGCTTACTTACAAGCAACAATGCAGTGTAAAAAATATGAATACGATTAAGAAATAAAAGGAACAAGTTGAATAAAGAGCAGCAGTAAAATAACAATAGCGAGACTATATACAGGGGATACCAGTACAGAGTCAATGTGCGGGGGCACCGGTGCCGAGGTAATTGAGGTAATATGTACATGTAGGTAGAGTTATTAAAGTGACTAAACACAAATAATAACAGAGAGTAGCAGCGGCGTAAAAGAGGTGGGGTGCATGCAAATAGTCTGGGTAGCCATTTGATGAGATGTTTAGGAGTCTTATGGCTTGGGGTTAGAAGCTGTTTAGAAGCTTCTTGGACCTAGACTTGGTGCTCCGGTACTGCTTACCATGCGGTAGCAGAGAGAACAGTCTATGACTAGGGTGGCTGGAGTCTTTGACCATTTTTAGGGCCTTCCTCTGACACCGCCTGGTATAAAGGTCCTGAATGGCAGGAAGTTTGGCCCCAGTGATGTACTGGGCCGTATGCACTACCCTCTGTAGTGCCTTGCGGCCAGAGGCCGAGCAGTTGCCATACCAGGCTGTGATGCAACCAGTAAAAGTAAAAATGCTCTCGATGGTGCAGCTGTAGAACTTTTGAGGATCTGAGGACTCATGCCAAATCTTTTCAGTCTCCTGAGGGGGAATAGGTTTTGTAATGCCCTCTTCACGACTGTCTTGGTGTGCTTGGACTAGAGGTCGACCGATTATGGTTTTTCAACACCAATACCGATAACGGTTATTGGAGGACCAAAAAAAGCTGATACCGATTAATTGGCCGATTTTTATATATATATTTGTAATAATGACAATTACAACAATACTGAATGAAAACTTTTATTTTAACTTAATATAATACATAAATAAAATCTATTAAGTCTCAAATAAATAATGAAACATGTTCAATTTGGTGTAAGTAATGCAAAAACACAGTGCTAGAGAAGAAAGTAAAAGTGCAATATGTGCCATGTAAAAAAGCTAATGTTTAACTTCTTGGATATAGGGGGCGCTCTTTTAATTTATGGATAAAAAAACGTTCCCATTTTAAACAAGATATTTTGTCACGAAAAGATGCTCGACTATGCATATAATTGACAGCTTTGGAAAGAAAACACCTGACGTTTCCAAAACTGCAAAGATATTATCTGTGAGTGCCACAGAACTCATGCTACAGGCGAAACCAAGATGAAACTTCAAACAGGAAATGAGTAGAATTTTTGAGGCTCTGTTTTCCATTGTCTCCTTTATATGGCTGTGAATGTGCCATGAACGAGCCTAAGCTTTCTGCCGTTAGTCCAAGGTGTCTGCAGCATTGTGATGTATTTGTAGGCATATCATTGGAAGATTGGCCATAAGAGACTACATTTACCAGGGGTCCGCCCGGTGTCCTTTGTCAAAATCGGTGCGTAATCTTCAGCTGCAGGCATTTTCCCATGGGATTCAGAGGAGAAAGCACACTTCCACGAACGATATATCATCGAAGAGATATGTGAAAAACACCTTGAGGATTGATTCTAAACAACGTTTGCCATGTTTCAGTCGATATTATGGAGTTAATTTGGAAAAAAGTTTGGCGTTTTGATGACTGAATTTTCAGGGTTTTTTGGTAGCCAAACGTGATGTACAAAACGGAGCGATTTCTCCTATACAAAGAATCTTTTTGGACAAACTGAACATTTGCTATCTAACTGAGAGTCTCCTCATTGAAAACATCCGAAGTTCTTCAAAGGTAAATGATTTTATTTGAATGCTTTTCTTGTTTTTGTGAAAATGTTGCCCACTGAATG
Organism: Oncorhynchus tshawytscha; assembly: GCF_018296145.1. Classification (NCBI taxonomy): domain Eukaryota; kingdom Metazoa; phylum Chordata; class Actinopteri; order Salmoniformes; family Salmonidae; genus Oncorhynchus; species Oncorhynchus tshawytscha. Next base: position 73,695,459 of record NC_056433.1, read on the forward strand.
CTAACGCTAAATGCTACGCTAGCTATCAATACTGTTACACAAATGCTTGTTTTGCTATGGTTGAAAAGCATATTTTGAAAATCTGAGATGACAGTGTTGTTAACAAAAGGCTAAGCTTGAGAGCTAGCATATTTATTTCATTTCATTTGCGATTTTCATGAATAGTTAACGTTGCGTTATGGTAATGGGCTTGAGGCTGTAGTCACGATCCCGGATCCGGGATGGCTCGACGGAAGAAGTTAAGTTCCTTGCTCAGAACATGAGAACATATGAAAGCTGGTGGTTCAATATTCCCAGTTCTTCAATATTCCCAGTTAAGAAGTTTTAGGTTAGGCCTCCCGGGTGGCGCAGTGGTTAAGGGCGCTGTACTGCAGCGCCAGCTGTGCCTTCAGAGTCCCTGGGTTCGCGCCCAGGCTGTGTCATAACCGGCCGCGACCGGGAGGTCCGTGGGGCGACGCACAATTGGCCTAGCGTCGTCCGGGTTAGGGAGGGCTTGGTCGGGCCGGGCGCAGTGCGCGCTAACCAAGGTTGCCAGGTGCACGATGTATCCTCCGACACATTGGTGCGGCTGGCTTCCGGGTTGGATACGCGCTGTGTTAAGAAGCAGTGCGGCTGGTTGGGTTGTGTATCGGAGGACGCATGACTTTCAACCTTCGTCTCTCCCGAGCCCGTACGGGAGTTGTAGCAATGAGAGAAGATAGTAGCTACTACAACAATTGGATATCACGAAAAAGGGGTAAAATTTTAAATAAAATAAAAAGTTTTTCATATTTGTATTTCATATACCTTTGACTATTGGATGTTCTTATAGGCACTTTAGTATTGCCAGCCTAATCTCGGGAGTTGATAGGCTTGAAGTCATAAACATTGAAGTCACAAGCATTGCTAAGAGCTGCTGGCAAAATGCAGTAAAGTGCTGTTTGAATGAATGCTTACGAGCAGGCTGCTGCCTACCACCGCTCAGTCAGACTGCTCTATCAAATATCAAATCCTAGACTTAATTATAATATAATAAACACAGAAATACGAGCCTTTGGTCATTAATATGGTCAAATCCGGAAACTATATTTTCGAAAACAAAACGTTTATTCTTTCAGTAAAATACAGAACCGTTCCGTATTTTATCGAAAGGGTGGCAACCCTAAGTCTAAATATTGCTGTTACATTGCACAACCTTCAATGTTATGTCATAATTATGTACAATTTTGGCAAATTAATTACGATCTTCACACGGTTCGCCAAACTGAGCCAAACTGTTGCATATACCCGGACTCTGCTTGCACTGAACGCAAGCGAAGTGACACCATTTCCCTAGTTAATATTGCCTGCTAACATGAATTTCTTTGAACTAAATATGCAAGTTTAAAAAAATATACATCTGTGTATTGTTTTTAAGAAAGGCATTGATGTCTATGGGTTGGTTCATTTGTGAAACGATTGTGCTATTTTCACGAATTATCTTTTGTTAAATCATCACCCGTTTGGCGAAGTTGAAGTAGGCTTTGATTCGATGATAAATTAACAGGCACCGCATTGATTCTATGCAATGCAGGACAAGCTAGTTAACCTAGTATTATCATCAACCATGTGTAGTTAACTAGTGATTATGTGAAGATTGATTGTTTTTTCTAAGATAAAATTACTATTACTATTGCTATTGCTTGCTGTTTGAGGTTTTAGGCTGGGTTTCTGTACAGCACTTTGAAATCAGCTGATGTACGAAGGGCTATATAAATACATTTGATTTGATTTATTACTAGTCTGTTCAACCCCACTTTCGTATCGTCTGAGATTCCTAAATATTGGAAAGCGGCCGCTGTCATTCCCCTCTTCAAAGGGGGAGACACTCTAGACCCAAACTGTTACATACCTATATCTATCCTGCCCTGCCTTTCTAAAGTCTTCGAAAGCCAAGTGAACAAACAGATCACCAACCATTTCGAATCCCACCGTACCTCCTCCGCTATGCAATCTGGTTTCCGAGCTGGTCATGGGTGCACCTCTGCCACGCTCAATGTCCTAAATTATATAATAACCATCATCGATAAAAGACAATACTGTGCAGCCGTGTTCATCGACCTGGCCAAGGCTTTCGACTCTGTCAATCACCGCATTCTTATCGGCAGACTCAACAGACCTTGGTTTCTCTAATGACTGCCTCGCCTGGTTCACTAACTACTTCTCAGATAGAGTTCAGTGTGTCAAATCAAAGGGCCTCTTTTCCAGACCTCTGGCAGTCTCTATGGGGGTGCCACAGAGTTCAATTCTCGTGCCGACTCTTTTCTCTGTATATATCAATGATGTCGCTCTTGCTGCGGGTGATTCACGCCATTTCCGGTCATAACTTGCAGACTTGTTTACGTGTTGCTGTGCGTTTTGTTGCCAACCTTACTTTGCTACCTGACAACTTTACGGTTTTTACTTTTTAATTACCGTTTATATTTTAGTTTTTTCCCTCAACTTTTTCACTCCGGACGCTTTATCTGGACATGGTTCGTCAGGACCTCCAACAGCCGAAGCTAAGTAGTAACATTAACATGATGCCTTCTAATTGCAGTCGCTGTACTCATAATATACAGGAGAACGATCGCCTTACGGCGAGGATATCTGTGCTACAAGCCCAGCTTCAGACGCAATTGTTAGGCAAGGGTAATTTAAGTGTAGGAAAGGATGAAACAGCGTCTGTGCCACCAGTAAGTACAGATAGTAACGTTAGTATAAATCCCCTCGCACGGTCCCCGCAGCCGGACAACTTTCTCACGGTTTCTGGAAGGAAATGCTGTAGGAATGCTCAACCGGTGTCGCTCATTCAGCCGACAGAAACTTTCAACCGGTTTTCCCCATTCAGCAGCGAGTCGGAGTCAGAGGCCGAGCCTTCTCTTGTCTCTACTCCTGCCGTTACGGGGTCTGAGACGCCGTAGCTTCCCACCATTAGCTCTGACAAATTGAAAACTCTAGTCATTGGCGACTCCATTACCCGCAGTATTAGACTTAAAACGAATCATCCAGCGATCATACACTGTTTACCAAGGGGCAGGGCTACCGACGTTAAGGCTAATCTGAAGATTGTGCTGGCTAAAGCTAAAACTGGCAAAGTGTAGAGAGTATAGAGATATTGTTATCCACGTTGGCACCAACGATGTTAGGATGAAACAGTCAGAGATCACCAAGCGCAACATAGCTTCAGCGTGTAAATCAGCTAGAAAGATGTGTCGGCATCAAGTAATTGTCTCTGGCCCCCTCCCAGTTAGGGGGAGTGATGAGCTCTACAGCAGAGTCTCACAACTCAATCGCTGGTTGAAAACTGTTTTCTGCCCCTCCCAAAAGATAGAATTTGTAGATAATTGGCCCTCTTTCTGGGACTCACCCACAAACAGGACCAAGCCTGACCTGCTGAGGAGTGACGGACTCCATGCTAGCTGGAGGGGTGCTCTCATCTTATCTACCAACATAGACAGGGCTCTAACTCCTCTAGCTCCACAATGAAATAGGGTGCAGGCCAGGAAGCAGGCTGTTAGCCAGCCTGCCAGCATAGTGGAGTCTGCCACTAGCACAGTGAGTGTTGTCAGCTCAGCTATCCCCATTGAGACAGTCTCTGTGCCTCGACCTAGGTTGGGCAAAACTAAACATGGCGGTGTTCGCCTTAGCAATCTCACTAGGATAAAGACCTCCTCCATTCCTGTCATTATTGAAAGAGATCATGATACCTCACATCTCAAAATAGGGTTACTTAATGTTAGATCCCTTACTTCAAAGGCAATTATAGTCAATAAACTAATCACTGATCATAATCTTGATGTGATTGGCCTGACTGAAACATGGCTTAAGCCTGATGAATTTACTGTGTTAAATGAGGCCTCACCTCCTGGCTACACTAGTGACAATATCCCCCGTGCATCCCGCAAAGGCGGAAGTGTTGCTAACATTTACGATTCTTTTTGATACTGTCGCAAAGCTAACTAAAAAGCAGCATTCTCCAAGAGAGGATGGCTTTCACTTCAGCAGTGATAAATTCATGAACTTCTTTGAGGAAAAGATCATGATTATTAGAAAGCAAATTACGGACTCATCTTTAAATCTGCGTATTCCTTCAAAGCTCAGTTGTCCTGAGTCTGCACAACTCTGCCATGACCTAGGATCAAGAGAGACGCTCAAGTGTTTTAGTACTATATCTCTTGACACAATGATGAAAATAATCATGGCCTCTAAACCTTCAAGTTGCATACTGGACCCTATTCCAACTAAACTACTGAAAGAGCTGCTTCCTGTGCTTGGCCCTCCTATGGTGAACATAATAAACAGCTCTCTATCCACCGGATGTGTACCAAACTCACTAAAAGTGGCAGTAATAAAGCCTCTCTTGAAAAAGCCAAACCTTGACCCAGAAAATATAAAAAACTATCGGCCTATATCAAATCTTCCATTCCTCTTAAAATTTTTAGAAAAGGCTGTTGCGCAGCAACTCACTGCCTTCCTGAAGACAAACAATGTATATGAAATGCTTCAGTCTGGTTTTAGACCCCATCATAGCACTGAGACTGCACTTGTGAAGGTGGTCAATGACCTTTTAATGGCATCAGACCGAGGCTCTGCATCTGTCCTCGTGCTCCTAGACCTTAGTGCTGCTTTTGATACCATCGATCACCACATTCTTTTGGAGAGATTGGAAACCCAAATTGGTCTACACGGACAAGTTCTGGCCTGGTTTAGATCTTATCTGTCGGAAAGATATCAGTTTGTCTCTGTGAATGGTTTGTCCTCTGACAAATCAACTGTAAATTTCGGTGTTCCTCAAGGTTCCGTTTTAGGACCACTATTGTTTTAACTATATATTTTACCTCTTGGGGATGTCATTTGAAAACATAATGTTAACTTTCACTGCTATGCGGATGACACACAGCTGTACATTTCAATGAAACATGGTGAAGCCCCAAAATTGCCCTCGCTAGAAGCATGTGTTTCAGACATAAGGAAGTGGATGGCTGCAAACTTTCTACTTTTAAACTCGGACAAAACAGAGATGCTTGTTCTAGGTCCCAAGAAACAAAGAGATCTTCTGTTGAATCTGACAATTAATCTTAATGGTTGGACAGTCGTCTCAAATAAAACTGTGAAGGACCTCGGCATTACTCTGGACCCCGATCTCTCTTTTGAAGAACATATCAAGACCATTTCAAGGACAGCTTTTTTCCATCTACGTAACATTGCAAAAATCAGAAACTTTTTGTCCAAAAATTATGCAGAAAAATTAATCCATGCTTTTGTCACTTCTAGGTTAGACTACTGCAAAGCTCTACTTTCCGGCTACCTGGATAAAGCACTAAATAAACTTCAGTTAGTACTAAATACGGCTGCTAGAATCCTGACTAGAACCCCAAAATTTGATCATATTACTCCAGTGCTAGCCTCCCTACACTGGCTTCCTGTCAAGGCAAGGGGTGATTTCAAGGTTTTACTGCTAACCTACAAAGCATTACATGGGCTTGCTCCTACCTATCGCTCTGATTTGGTCTTGCCGTACATACCTACACGTACGCTACGGTCACAAGACGCAGGCCTCCTAATTGTCCCTAGAGTTTCTAAGCAAACAGCTGGAGGCAGAGCTTTCTCCTATAGAGCTCCATTTTTATGGAATGGTCTGCCTACCCATGTAAGAGACGCAAACTCGGTCTCAACCTTTAAGTCTTTACTGAAGACTCATCTCTTCAGTGGGTCATATGATTGAGTGTAGTCTGGCCCAGGAGTGGGAAGGTGAACGGAAAGGCTCTGGAGCAACGAACCGCCCTTGCTGTCTCTGCCTGGCCGGTTCCCCTTTTTCCACTGGGATTCTCTGCCTCTAACCCTATTACAGGGGCTGAGTCACTGGCTTACTGGGGCTCTTTCATACCGTCCCTGGGAGGGGTGCGTCACTTGAGTGGGTTGAGTCACTGATGTGATCTTCCTGTCTGGGTTGGCGCCCCCCCCTTGGGTTGTGCCGTGGCGGAGATCTTTGTGGGCTATACTCGTGCTTTGGCAAAGTGGGTGGGGTTATATCCTTCCTGTTTGGCCCTGTCCGGGGGTGTCCTCGGATGGGGCCACAGTGTCTCCTGACCCCTCCTGTCTCAGCCTCCAGTATTTATGCTGCAGTAGTTTATGTGTCGGGGGGCTAGGGTCAGTTTGTTATATCTGGAGTACTTCTCCTGTCCTACTCGGTGTCCTGTGTGAATTTAAGTGTGCTCTCTCTAATTCTCTCTTTCTCTCTTTCTTTCTCTCTCTCAGAGGACCTGAGCCCTAGGACCATGCCTCAGGACTACCTGACATGATGTCCACCTGGCCGTGCTGCTGCTCCAGTTTCAACTGTTCTGCCTTATTATTATTTGACCATGCTGGTCATTTATGAACATTTGAACATCTTGACCATGTTCTGTTATAATCTCCACCCGGCACAGCCAGAAGAGGACTGGCCACCCCACATAGCCTGGTTCCTCTCTAGGTTTCTTCCTAGGTTTTGGCCTTTCTAGGGAGTTTTTCCTAGCCACCGTGCTTCTACACCTGCATTTCTTGCTGTTTGGGGTTTTAGGCTGGGTTTCTGTACAGCACTTTGAGATATCAGCTGATGTACGAAGGGCTATATAAATACATTTGATTTGATTTGATTCTCTGATCCATCTCTACGTGGACGACACCATTCTGTATACATCTGGCCCTTCTTTGGACACTGTGTTAACAAACCTCCAAACGAGCTTCAATGCATTACAACTCTCCTTCCGTGGCCTCCGACTGCTCTTAAATACTAGTAAAATTAAATGCATGCTCTTCAACCTATCGCTTCCCGCACCCGCCCGCCCGACTAGCATCACTACTCTGGACGGTTCTGACTTAGAATATGTGGACAACTACAAATACCTAGGTGTCTGCTTAGACTGTAAACTCTCCTTCCAGACTCACATTAAGCATCTCCAATCCAAAGTTAAATCTAGAATTGGCTTCCTATTTCACAACAAAGCCTCCTTCACTCATGCTGCCAAACTTACCCTTGTAAAACTGACTATCCTGCCGATCCTTGACTTCAGCGATGCCAGTTACAAATTAGCCTCCAACACTCTACTCAGCAAATTGGATGCAGTCTATCACAGTGCCATCCGTTTTGTCACTAAAGCCCCATATACTACCCACCACTGCGACCTGTATGCTCTCATTGGCTGGTCCTCTCTACATATTCGTAGCTAAACCCACTGGCTCCAGGTAATCTATAAGTCTTTGCTAGGTATAGCTCCGCCTTATCTAAGCTCACTGGTCACCATAGCAATACCCACCCATAGCATGCGCTCCAGCAGGTATACTTCACTGGTCATCCCCAAAGCTAACACCTCTTTTGGCCTCGTTTCCTTCCAGTTCTCTACTGCCAATGACTGGAACAAATTGCAAAAATCCCTGAAGTTGGAGACTTATACCTCCCTCAATAACTTTAAGCGTCAGCTGTCTGAGCAGCTTACCGATCGCTGCAGCTGTACACAGCCCATCTGTAAATAGCCCATCCATCCAACCAACTACCTACCTCATTCCAATATTTGTTTTTGTTTTTCTGCTCTTTTGCACATCAATATTTCTACTGCACATATATCACTCCAGTGTAAATTGCTAAATTGTAATTACTTCGCCACCATTGGCCTATTTATTGCCTTACCTCCTTACTTCATTTCCACACACTGTATACAGATTTTTTTTTTCTATTGTGTTATTGACTGTATGTTTGTTTATCCCATGTGTAACTCTTTGTCATTGTTTTTGTCGCACTGCTTTGCTTTGCTTTATCTTGGCCAGGTCACAGTTGTAAATGAGAACTTGTTCTCAACTGGCCTACCTGGTTAAATAAAGGTTAATTTAAAAAATAAAATAATAATAAGTTTAATGCTAGCTAGTAACTTACCTTGGCTTCTTGCAGCCACAAGGTCCTTTTGACGCTGCACTCGCACAACAGGTGGTCAGCCTGCCATGCAGTTTCCTCGTGGATTGCAATGTAATCGGCCATAATCGTCGTCCAAAAAGGCTGATTACCGATTGTTATGAAAACTTGAAATCGGCCCTAATTAACCATGCCGATTAATCGGTCGACCTCTAGCTTGAACAATGTTAGTTTGTTGGCAATGTGGACACCAAGGAACTTGAAGCTCCCAACCTGCTCCACTACAGCCCCGTCGACGAGAATGGGGGCGTGCTCGGTCTTCCTTTTCCTGTAAGCTACAACACAAAGTACCTGTCTATTGTGCGATTTATTGTGATGGTGTAGGCTATATATTAAATGGATTTATTAGACTTTTTAAAATGTAGGTGTTCCAAAGGTCTGAATCAGTGGCTTGTAGGCTATGCATGGAAGCCAGGAGATGCTAAATGTGTTTAAGCTAATTAACGGTAAATTACAGTGAGTCTGGCAGTAATTGACAATCACCGGGTGACAAAATTTCATGACCGCCACATTCCTACTCCTGCGTCCCCCATTCGGCAAATCAGATCATGACTATGTACTCCTGTTTCCTGTTTTACAAGCAGAAGGTCAAACAGGAAGTACCAGTGACTTGCTTTGTTGAGAATTGGTCATCAGAATAAGAGATTATGCTACAGGACTGCTTTGCTAGCGGTGACTGAACTATGTTCCGAAACTCCCCCGATAACATCAACGAGCTAACCACCTCCGTCACCGGCTTCATTAGGAAATGCATCAGCAACGTTGTCCCCACAGTGAAGGTTCACTGCTTCCCCAATCAAAAGCCCTGAAATAACACAGAGATTGTCGCTAAACTAAAGGACAGGGTTACCGCACACAGGGGTATCGCTGACAAGTACAAAAAAATCCTGCTACGACCTCCACAGAGTCATCAAACGAGCAAAAGGACAATATAGGAAAGGTAAAATCATATTACATAGATGCCGACACCTGCCGCATGTGACAGGGACTACAGTCCATTACGGATTACAGGGGAAGACCCAACCGTGATCTGCCCTACAATGCCTCTCTACCAGACAAAACGTGTTAAAGACTCCAGCCACCCAAGCCATAGACTGTTCTCTCTGCTTCCGCAAGGCAAGCGGTACCGGTGCATCAAGTCTGATACCAACAGTCTCCTGAACAGTTTCAATCCCCAAGCCATAAATTTGCTAAATAGCTAACAAAATGGCTACACGGACTATCTGTTTACCCATTTTTTCTCTATGCACACTCACAGGACTCTACACACTCACACACACTGACACTTCAACACACACACACACTTAATTTGCTCACACACACATTTTATACTGACTCTCTCACTCTCTCTCTCTCACAATGAACTTTTATTCTAAGAAGGCTACATATATTAAGTACAATTTTGGTATCTAGGATGATAATGGATTTTAGGGCTTGGAGGTTATTCTGCCAGATAAGTGGAAAGTCATTGAGCCACTGTAGGAGCCCTTTGCTAGAGCATTCATAATCAGCCCCTGTTTTCAATGTTATTTGTTCCTACTGTACTAAGGAATGGGCATCTTACTGCATCCTATACACCAGAAGTCATTCCAATCTGAATCTGAGTGCTACTGCAACAACAGAAGACAGATGCCCCAAGCCCTTCTGGCATGTCAAATTAAAATGATTTCCATAGAGATGAGCTTAACTTCTGTTCATATCTTCTGTTTCCATCATATACTGTAGCATTAAAGCACCTTGAGGGTGGGATAAACGCAATTCAAATAAAATGCATTTTTATAGCCATCAAATGAACATATGATACTATATTGAATTCTATAGGCTCTTTTGGCATGGGTCCTATTCATTGGGGCACAACATAGCAAAGCGTTTTAACAGAAAACGAAAACAGGTAGCTTAGTGAATACAACCCTTGCCTTGTAATAGTGTGTCATACAATTGGTGACATACCTGGTGCTATGAGGGGCAGTCCGTTGTCAAGGCCTCTGGGTTTGGTCGCGATGAAGAGATAGCACAGGACACAGATAGTGATGATGAACGCTAGCAGGACCACAGCTGCTATGGACAGGCCAACCAGCGCTCCCAGACTGTCAGACAGAGTGGGTGAGAAGAGGGGAGGAATAGAGAGAGGGAGTGTGAGTGAGAGAGCGATAGAGAGAGAGAAAGACGAGAGAGAGCAAGAGCGAGAGAGAATTTCATGGAACGAATGAAAGAGAAAAGGGAATATAAAGTACAGCAGACAAATGAAAGAGAGAATAGGAGAGGAAGAAAACAAGAGATCTTTAAGTTCTTCTATGCACTTTCAAAGATATAAACATTTCTTATGACGTTTGAAAATGTTATCATACGTTTTAAAAGTTGTGCAGCAGTAACTGAGAGACTGTTGAGTGTGATCAAAGGCAAAACATAATTTCCACTTTGACAACATTCCACTTCAGAAAATGCACATATCATCAAATTCAAATGAAATTCTTCCCCAGTATGCAGTGATGACACATGCATTCCACTGAAATGAGAAGAAACGTCCTTTGATGAAAAAAAACCTTTTATGATATCTATAATCACTGCCTCTAAGTATTTTCATTTGAAATTATACCAGACTATTTGCATTTACTTTTAATTTCTGCTTTGACAGACTGGTGTTTCATTCTCAGAAACTAGAACATTCTTATTTTGTTTTACCCAAAATGCAAAGCACCTAAGAAAACAACTTCAATCAAACTAATTGACTGTTAAATCAATCAAATCAATTAAGTCTCACCTAAAACTTAAAGCACAAGAGAGTGGAGGGAATAGTTATCCTGTATCAGTGACTAGCCAGGCGGATTATCAATCAATTACAAGAGCATTTAATATGCATTCTGAAAGAGCCTATAGTGGTTTATGAAGACAGATCACTGTTGCCACAAGATGCCAAATCCACAACTTAACAATAATGACGAATGAGTCTGAAAGCGACACAGAGCAGCTTTTTGAAAAGGCATTAGGATCAGCAAAAGATTATTTTGAGATCTATATTATGTTTGGCACGCACACACACACACACACACACACACACACACACACACACACACACACACACACACACACACACACACACACACACACACACACACACACACACACACACACACACACACACACACACACACACACACACACACACACACACACACACACACACACAACCTAAGCCTGATGTATAATTTTCAACTTCCTGTTATTAACCAAGGCATCAAAGGAACACTTACAAACCTGCATCACTCTCTGCTCTCTGCCATGGGATTAAAATCATAAACTTTTCTGGTCAGTTCTGTAAGGACTTCTTTCACTTCTTTCACAGCAGCAACCCTTATTCATGTGACCTCTCTATGATCAGTCATTCACTGTGGGATCCTCAGAAAGCCCTTTCAAGATGGCTTTCTTTCTCCACAGGTCAACAAGAAGCCCTTTCAAGATGACTTTCTCCACAGGTCGACAGAAAGCCCTTTCTAAATATCTTTCTTTCTCCACAGCTTGCCCTTGTGATCTATTTATAGAACTAGATCAGAAGGAGAGGGGATGCTGTTGACAGGAACCTTCCCCATTGCTGGTTGCCTTAAAGCAGCTCATAGGGAGCCTCACAGGGAGCCTCACAGGGAGCTTCACATGGAGCCTCACAGGGAGCCTCGTAAGTAGCTTTAAAGCAGCTCACAGGGAGCCTCGCACGGTGCCTCACAGGGAACCTCGCAATGATTCTTGCATTTAGCCTTAAAGCAGTTCACAGGGAGCCTTAAAGCAGCTCACTCGTAGGGAGCCTCACAGGGAGCCTCATAGGGAGCCTCGTAGGGAGCCTTGCATGGAGCCTCGCAGCCTTTTTATTAAAAACATGGAACTACAATTATACAATATCACAAACACTACAGGTTAGCCAGGCGTTTTGTTACCATGTGAATGAAAGAGATCGTAAGACAGCTACTGCTCAAACACAATATCGCTTCAGGATACTACTGTATTTGTAGGAGAAAACAGAACCCCCTCTCATAATGTTGGGTGGTTTGAAGGACTGACTCCATGGAAATGTTTAAAAGCCTGTATAACTGAATAATGCATTAAAGGGGCAATCTGCAGTTGCTACATTCATTTTTAGACTGTTAAATGAATGATATATGTAAAGCCATTGATTTTTGTTTTACTCCAATGTTTGTAAACAAAGTCAATGATAACAAACACTTTTCTTGCTTCAAAACATGCTTAAAACTATCATTTTTATCTCATGGATGGTCAGTCCTTGCATCCATGGCTCTGTCTAGAGTTTCTCAAGCTGCATCCCTCAACTGTTTATTGTTTGAACTGCAGATTGGTGCTTTAAGGTGGCTTTTATACATGATGACTACCTGCCTGACAGACTCAACAGCTGGCTACATCATCTTCACATCGTGAAGAAGACGTTATAGTACAGTAGTACAATGTGCCTTCTAACAGCTTCTGAATTACTCATATAATAGCTTTTGTATCACTGGCTAAAAGTTTAGCACTTTGGTAGGCTATTCTCTGACATTTCAATGTATTTTTGTAGAAGCTCAGATCTGGATCCTCACAATATCAAGAGCATCTAATTTTCCACAGCTTCTACTAATTTGCTTATTGAAGTCTTCACTTCTCCTACACTGCAATGCTGCAAAGGTCGCTGTGAAAGAGCTGTTCCCATTCTTAAATCCACAGGCTGCATCATCATTAGATTTGTTTTATATGAGTATGTTAATGTGGGGACTTGACAGCATTTATTTTCACTTATAGGTTTACATAATGCAACAAGCACCTTCCTGTGATGTGTTGATCATGATGGAGCCATTGATGCATGGCTTCTAGTTGCTTTTTACCAATACACAATACATATTCTCACCAATACACCACTACAACTATCACATTTGGGAGTTGCCAGAGAGAAATTCACTGTATAAGAGAAAGAGTGCAGTGCAAAGTGTTTTAGGCATTCCTTATAAGTTAGCAAAGTTACATTATTATTCTTACCTCAACCACCACATGTATCCATACTCGTATGGGAAAAAACTGTTTGGGTCATCACAACAGTATTTCATGTCATTGAAGCCACAGCAGAAAAGGGCTCCTGCATCGTTGTCCGGTTTAGGGCACGTGAACTCGTTTACGAGCACTTTCTCTGCGTTGTAGTAGCTCGTGCAGTCCGCGCTCATGCTGACCCCAAACGCGCAGACACGCCAACTATACAATCTGTTAGATCCAAACAGCAGAGTGCTCTGTGTCTTGCTGGTTGATTTGCAAGGTATTTAAGTAAGTCCCCATTACTGAGCCCACCTCTCTCTCTCGCGCTCTACTCGCCCCACTGTAATCTCCAAAGAAAACACTGTACCTCTCTCTGTGTGTGCGCGCGCTCGTGTGCATCTGTTCAGAATTGCCTTCATTTGGCCTTCCCTAACAGAGTATAGATGTCCTTGGGGCTAATTTGTATCCACGTCCGGTGCACCAGGATGCATGAGTTTATTGTCAGTTTTGCCCACTGGTTGGTATGTTAATGGTTACATTCTATTGGAAATAGAAATAGTTGAATTGCTGTTTGCAATGTAAAGCATATATTATCATGGATGTCTTTGGTGTGTGATTGGGGCGGCAGGGTAGCCTAGTGGTTAGAGAACTGGACTAATCGGAAGGTTGCAAGTTCAAACCCCGAGCTGACAAGGTACAAATCTGTCGTTCTGCCCCTGAACTGTTTGTAGGCTGTCATTGAAAATAAGAATTTGTTCTTAACTGACTTGCCTAGTTAAATAAAGGTCAAATAAAAAAAGTGGGATGTTGAATGGTGCTTCTGTGTTTCTTTGACAGTAAGATAGGCCTACAGTATTAAGCCATAGCCTCACCCATCTCTTTAGGCATTCATATGTGAGGCTATGTGCTAAACAGAGTGAGTACAGTAGTGTACTAAATCAAAGATTTCAAGACTAAAGGCAGGTTTATGCTACCTCTATCGACATTTCTGTGTACAGTTGTCACAGTGACATCATGACCATTCTATTGTCGTTCGACATCAAACTTGTCATTGTAGTTATGAAAAAGTATAAACACAAAAATGACATGCTGCATGACATCAGCAGCCTGGTGGTCCAAAATAGCATAACTGGTGTATCTGTTTAAAATGGGATTTAGTATATATCAATCTAGCAAACCAGGCAACTAAAAGCAACTTTCTAAAGAATGTATTGGCTAGCTAGTTGGCTAGCTAACGCTACGTTAGCAGGCTAGCCAGATCAAATAATGACCATATCATAGCTGACGTCTTAACTTTAGCAAATTTGTGTTCATTATTAAAGGAAAATAAACTCACAACGAGATCATTATTTATAAGTTAATGGCAAACTAATTACAGAAAATAGCTTACGGTTGTGAGTGTGATGAAATAAAAGCTTGACATTCTACTGGTGAATTTTAGATTTTTTTGGACACTGTCTCGTTGGCCTAACGTTATATTCTAATTTGACTTTGGTGCAGGTCATGTTGTTATTCACATTACCGTCTCTGGTAAACACACACTATATCAAATGAAATAAAAGTTAATTTGTCACATGCACAGGATACAGAAGGTGTAAACTGTACAGTGAAATGGTTACATGCATAGTGGAGTCTTTTGTTTAGACATGTAGCTAGCTAGCTAAATAATGAACCATAATCCCATCTCATAACATTACTACCCTGCATGAATCTACAAGTAGCTAAAGCTAACCAACTAGGTTCAATGTTAGCTAGCTAACATTAGGCTATAACTAGCAATGCAAATTACTCTGAGATATGGATAATATTACTACACAGATCATACACGTAGCATTAGCAAGCAAACCAGCCAGCCAGGTAACATTAGCTAGCTAGGTAACAGTACGCATTCATTTGCAAAGTTAGAAAAATACATGGAAATACGCTTCTCCCTCTCTGTCACGGATGCAATGGTTGCCCTTCGTTTGAAGATATAATCCAGAGACAGGTGTTTTATACCACATATTTCTGTGCATTCTCTTTTTAAGTCCCTCCGCATATTTGCAATCAAACGCCTGGACTTTCTCCATCTCCTTGGCTATCACATTCTGCTTCCACTGGCAGTCCACTGATTTCAAAACTTGGTTCTCCAGAAAGTGGAGAGCATTAGCAACACCTTTGCAGTTCTTCATGGTATCTTTAAAAAAACATGTTAGAAAGGCTTACCTAGAAAGGCTTACCTTTCAATAAATGTAAAACTAAGAACAGATATAGCACTTGGTTCACTCCAGACCTGACTGCCATCGACCGGCACTAAAACATGAATTTCATGAGAATTTCAATAAGCATTTCTCTACGACTGGCCATGCTTTCCTCCTGGCTACCCCATCCCCGGCCATCAGCTCCACACCCCCCGCAGCTACTTGTCCAAGCCTCCCCAGCTTCTCCTTCACCCAAATGCAGATAGCAGATGTTCTGAAAGAGCTGCAAAACCTGGACCTGTACAAATCAGCTGGGCTAGACAATCTGGACCCTCTCTTTCTAAAATTATCCACAGCCATTGTTTCACCCCCTATTACTAGTCTGTTCAACCTGTCTTTCGTATCGTCCGAGATCCCTAAAGATTGGAAAGCTGCCACGGTCATGCCCCTCTTCAAAGGGGGTGACACTCTAGACCCAAACTGTTATAGACCTGTATCCATCCTGCCCTGCCTTTCTAAAGTCTTCGAAAGCCAAGTTAATAAACAGATCACCAACCCTTTCGAATCCCACCGTACCTTCTCCGCTGTGCAATACGGTTTTCAAAGCTAGTCGCAGGCGATATCATAACCGCCATTGATAAAAGACAGTGCTGTGCAGCCGTCTTCATTGACCTGGCCAAGGCTTTCGACTCTGTCAATCACTGCATTTTTATCGGCAGACTTAACAGCCTTGGTTTCTCAAATGACTGCCTCGCCTGGTTCACCAACTACTTCTCAGACAAAGTTCGGTGTGTCAAATCGGAGGGCCTGTTGTCCGGACCTCTGGCAGTCTCTATGAGGGTGACACAGGGTTAAATTCTCGGGGCGACTCTTTTCTCTGTATATATCAACGATGTCGCTCTTGCTCCAGGTGATCCACCTTCCGTGATCCACCTCTACGCAGACGGCACCATTCTGTATACATCTGGCCCTTCTTTGGACACTGTGTTAGCTAATCTCCAAACAAGCTTCAATGCCATACAACACTCCTTCCATGGCCTCCAACTGCTCTGAAAAACCAAATGCATGCTCTTCAACCGCTTCGCTGCCTGCACCCGCCCGACTAGCGTCACTGCTCTGGACGGTTCTGGCTTACAATATGTGGACAACTACAAATACCTAGGTGTCTGGCTAGACTGTAAACTCTCCTTCCAGACTCACATTAAACGTCTCCAATCCAAAATCAAATCTAGAATCGGCTTCCTATTTCACAACAAAGCCTCCTTCACTCACGACGCCAAACATACCGTCGTAAAACTCACTATCCTACCGATCCTCGACTTTGGCAATGTCATTTACAAAATAGCTTCCAATACTCTACTCAGCAAACTGGATGCAGTCTATCACAGTGCCATCCGTTTTGTCACCAAAGCCCCTTATACCACCCACCACTGCGACCTGTATGCTCTAGCCCTCGCTACATATTTGTCGCCAGACCCACTGGCTCCAGGTCATATATAAGTCTATGCTAGGTATAGCTCCACCTTATCTCAGCTCACTGGTCACGATAACAACACCCACCCTGCGCTCCAGCAGGTATATCTCACTGGTCATCCCCAAAGCCAACAATTGCAAAAATTGCTGAAGCTGGAGACTTATATTTCCCTCACTAACTTTAAACATCAGCTATCTGAGCAGCTAACCGATCACTGCAGCTGTACATAACCCATCTGTAAATAGCCCACCCAATCTATCTACCTCATCCCCATATTGTTTTTATTTACTTTTCTGCTTTTTTGCACAGCAGTATTTCTACTTACACATCACCATTTGCTCATCTATCACTCCAGTGTTAATTTGCTACATTTTAATTACTTCGCTACTATGGCCTATTTACCTATTTACCTCCACACACCATTTGCACACACTGTATATAGACTTTCTTTTTTTTCTATTGTGTTATTGACTGTATGCTTTTTTATTCCATGTGTAACACTGTGTTGTTGTTTGTGTTGCAGTGCTTTGCTTAATCTTGGCCAGGTCACAGTGGTAAATGAGAACTTGTTCTCAACTAGCTTACCTGGTTAAATAAAGGTGAAAAAAAAATATTAAAAAATATGCTGAACAGCTCATGTTATAGACAGAAACGCACTACATGGCAGACCAATCCAAACTCATCTCTCGACATGTCCAGCCCATCCATTATATCAGACAATCATGGCTAGAGGGAAGGTTCCTGTCTTTTTACAATAGTATGGTTCCAGTAGGCTACATCTGTCAAGAGTGAGGCAGTTAACAAATAAATAATTTGCTCTCCTAAACTAGTTTTGTCCAAAAGTTCCAACAGTCGTTGAAAGGATAGAGTGTTTTGAATGTTGTTCACATTTCTAACACCTAACACCTAGCTGTTTCACAACAGCTACTCTCTCAAATAAAACAATGCAACAGCTATAGCTTGGAAAAGATCTCTACAATATTTTTGTTTGTAGCAGTAACTTGTTGGTATAGTCTTGCTTGGAGTGGATTTACAGTGGTTAAAATGGAAACATAAAATCAGATTTTTTACTTGTCAACAACTTTTGACCAATCCCTTAGTTTGTCTCAAACTAAGATAAGACATGTACCATTGGACTACATGGTGTAATTTGGTCCTACTGTTCATGAGAAGAAGATTTTGTAAGTATTTTTTGCCTATTTTAGCATATTAGCATATGTGCTAATATGCATCTACTGGTATAGTGTAGCCATCTTTGAATGCATAAACGTTATTTTCTCAAACTCTTTATGAACTGTTGTGATGAATCCAAAGACCACATTTGGAGTGAATCTGACTTTTAGACCATGAGAAAAATATTTTATATGATTATTTTAAGCTTTAGCGTTACATAGCCAAAAAGGTGAATTATTAATAATTTCCTTATTTGTTTTAAAATATCAATTTCAAACATGGATTCATCATGGTTGGCTTTGATGATCCTAAAAAGTTTCAAGTTGATAGGCCATTGTTGAGTCAATTTATGAAGGATTTAAATTGACAGGTAAAAGTTTAGATGTGTTCCATGGACCTGCATATGGAATATGGTGTTATTTGAAATCTATCCTGATGGTCTTTATGGGTCCTTGAGGCAAATTTGTTCATCATGGGCACAGACGTCAGTTCAATGTTAATTAAAAAAAATATTTTTATTTAACCTTTATTTTTTATTTAACCTTTATTTACATGTGGTTTTCATTGTCAACTAACTTGAATTCAACATGAAAAAAAAAAGGATTTAGGTTAAAATTTGGTCGAAAAAAATACAAAATGCCCTTATGTTGATGACTTTTCCACGTTGGTTCAGCGCCCTCACATAGATTGTTTTCGTTGAAATGACATGGAAACAATGCTGATTCAACCAGTTTTTACCAAGTGGGTAGGTCAAACAGGGTGATGTATATGAGGTTTTAAGTGAAACTGCTTATACAGCACCACCTATCCTCCAATCACTGCTGGGGCGGCAGGGTAGCCTAGTGGTTAGAGTGGTGGACTAGTAACTAGGAGGTTGCAAGTTCCAACTCCTGAGCTGACAAAGTACAAATCTGTCATTCTGCTCCTAAACAGGCAGTTCCTAGACTGACTTGCCTAGTTAAATAAAGGTATTTTTGACCAAGTTACTTATGAGTGCCAAATTAGAAAAAAAGTTACCAACCTAACCACACGTACAACGTAGTGAAGGAGGCACTCTTCAACTGAGGATGCTGAGGAAATTTGGCATGTCCCTGAGGGCTCTCACAGTGTTCTACGGGAGAGCATAGTGTCTTGCTGCATCGCAGCCTAGTACAGCAACTCCACCCCCGCGGACCGCAAGGCTCTTCCGAGAGTGATATGTGCAGCTGAACACAGCATTGGGTGCACACTGCCGGCCCTGCAGGACACCTACAACACTAGGTGTTGCAGGTAGGCCAAAAAGATCATCAGGGACCCCACCATCCAAGCAATGCCCTGTTCTCTCCGTTTCAATCACTCAGGCGCGGGCAGTTCAGGAGCATCATGGCGAATACTGAAAGACTGGCCGATAGTTTCTACCCTCAGACAACCAGGCTGCTGAAGAAAAAAAGATTAAAAGAATACAGAGAACCACAATAGGTTTCAGCTTCGCTGTGAACCCCTAATTAAGGGCCACATTTACTGTATCATATTGAGGTGAGGTGGGGTGGTATTCTGTGGGCCCTTAGTGGTGCCCCCTTTGCAGGGGCTGGCCACTAACGACTGTGTAGACATCAGAGAGCCCACCCTCTAGCTTTCATCTATCTAACTCTCGCTCTACAGATCTGTCTCCCGATCTCCCAATCTCTCTCGACCTTTCTCACATGCTAATTCTCCGTCTCTCTCTCTCTCTCTACATATAAGCTATACTGTATGTCTCTCCTCTCTCTCCTTCTAACTTTCTCTCTTTTTCTCTTCCCATTTAGCTTTCTTATTATATCTCTCTTTTTATCTCTCATCTTCCTATCTCTCATTTGTATTAATCTAACTATGATAGTCCACTCAGTAACATCTGCCACAGCTTTCCAGGGAGTCAAAATGTTTTGCATTTTGTATTTCATTTCATTGCTAAATTGTGATGGACAACATGGTCACACAAACAGAAAGCATGTATCGTTGCATGGTTAATGAATTCTTCCAATAATGTGCATTAAGTGTGTTTTTAAATCGGTCTGACCTTTTGTTCTGTTTGATAAATGAGCAATCCGTACAAATACATTTTAATTGGCCTAACAGTAATTGGCATGAACCTCTGCAGCAGCAACGGGCCCAGTGTCAACCTCCCTAATCATAGACTGTGTGATCATACGGAGTAAATTAACAAACAACAAAAAATGTACCTCCACACTGGTATATATGCTTCTAAAGTGTGATAGAATCGGACAACATTTCAAAGCCAAATTGGGTTTTCGTCAGGAATAGTACGCCTGTGAATATATAGTCCATTAAGACAGAATGTTAGAGACCAGGGAATGCCAGAGTCATGTGTTTTTCTCTACAACTGGGTGCAAAATATTTAAATACTTTGAACTGCTCAAAAGGTTTCAGCCACTCATACCTTTCCCAAGGCAAGATGATAGATATGTTAAAAATATGTAACCACAAATAAAACCAATAAACACTGGAAATGGTATATGTCATTTTTGTAACAGTGCATTATATCACGTTGAGTGTTTTCAATGGTTGTGTAAGTCAGTGGAGGCTGCTGAGGGGAGGACGGCTCATAATAATAGTTGGAACTGAGCGAATGGAATGGCATCAACCACAAGGAAACAATATGTTTGATGTATTTGATACTATTACACTTATTCTGCTCCGGCCATTACCACGAGCCCATCCTCCCCAATTAAGGTGCCACCAACCTCCTGTGATGTAAGTAAGCTACACCAAAGCCATGTCTTGGTTGTACTATTCACTGTTATTCACTGTTATTCACTGCTATTCACACAAACATGTCTCTCATTTAGTAAGAGGAGGAAACAAAGCACATGGTTGAAAATGTATAAGTCAACTTTGGCTAAGTTTCCTTTCACAAGTAGCCCTACCAGCCAAAGGCAGTTAGAGAGTGAGAGTTTGAGTTATCAGAATAGCTTTCCACTTCCTGGTGCTGTAGCCGACTGAAGAACACTGAGAGGCAGAGGTATCTGACATACACTTGACTCGTGACACCCGGCCCTGCAGGTGATGATGTAATTGGCTCTGAGGCAGAGCTGAAAAATTATCACATTTACTCATAGTGGAACAGCAGCAGCCATTATGTGCATCCCAAATGGCACCCTATTCCCTATTTAGTGCACTACCTTGACCAGAGCCCTTACTTTGCAAATGATTACATGAATAGGTGATTACCACGTCATTTTTGTTGTTGTTGTTATCCGCATTTTTTCTTCACATTATACAATACACCTAAAACAGGATCACATTACAAATAATAACTGACATGACATCACTAACACTCTTTTGTACAAACAAACATACAATAAAACTATTTACATATTGTCAGGAGTCAATTATTTAAATACACTAAATGAAATTTACAGGAAGGGAGTATAATTTACAATAAAAAATATTATATATTATTGTCAGAAAAGAAAATGTCCTTATCGTGTAGGACCATTGATTGTTCTAAATGAATATCTTGAAAATATGACAACCATGTTTGAGGTGAGAGGAATGTAGGTGTAATCAGCACTAAGGATAAAAAAATGTTGCTGCTGTTAACCTTGCATAAATGATTATTTTCTGAACTAGTTGCATTAAAAATTAAGAGTCATCATTCAACAAAAATAAAGGTGGATCTTTGTTCACAGGGAAATACATAATTTTTGTAAGGAAATCTGAAACATGTGACCAGAACAACGCCATTAGTGTTCTAACAGCATCTATCACTTACAGTGCATTGTGAAAGTATTCAGAACCCTTGACTTTTTCCACATTTTGTTACATTAGAGTATTATTTTTGTTTAACCTTTATTCCATTAAGAACAAATTCTTATTTACAATGACGGCCTACCCCAACCCTAACCTGGATAACGCTGGGCCAATCGTGTGCCACCCTAATGGGACTCCCAATCATGGCCAGTTGTGATACAGCCTGGAATTGAACATGGTCTGTAGTGACACCTCTAGCACTGAGATGCAGTGCCTTAGACCACTGCGCCACTCGGGAGCCCTATTCTAGAATCATATAATATGAATATGGAGGAAGACAATTAATTTCTCACCACAATTGATGGTAACTGATGTTGATTAATCCTGTTATACATCAGGGATAACTGTTAATCCAAGGACAGTACACAGTACAATACCTCTAACTACAAGATCTCCTCCAACTAATCCTTCTCCACATAAGAGTATTGAGCTTCAGAGTATTTTCACTGCAGTTATAGCACACGTCCCTTATATTAAGTATTTTATCCCTTTGGCAAATTTTCGCAATACTGCAAATGCTTTTTGTTCAAACTCTCTTCCCTTTCCACATATCTTTTATACCAGAGGAGAGAGAACTGTTTACTCAGGGTGGCTATGCTGACAGATTGAGCTTAATAAGCACTGAGTGTTTTTAAGGAGATTTGAAGGATATTTTAATTGATTGTCATCTCTTCCTTCAAAAAGTGTGTCTGTGTCTCCTGGAGATTGTAGCATTGTTGGCAGTGATCTGGAAGCTGTCTCCATTTCTACCTCGTGTTGGGTAGCCACAGGCACTTTAATACAATTATACCTCTTCCTGCGACTGCGTAAATAAACGACATTTCTCTTCTGATTGCCAATACTTCTTCATCTGCCATTTCTTATAAATATTCTGCACAAAACTAATTTCCCAGGGAAATGCAGGCTTGAGAGGGTACCTTTGGATTGCCTTGAGTTTGATTAAACTTAAATGGCTTGAGAGAGAGGGTACCACTATGTGGGAGCACACCCCTTTGGATTGCCTTGAGTTTGATTAAACGTAAAGGGCTTGAGAGAGAGGGTACCACTATGTGGGAGCACACCCCTTTGGATTGCCTTGAGTTTGATTAAACGTAAAGGGCTTGAGAGAGAGAGGGTACCACTATGTGGGAGCACACCCCTTTGGATTGCCTTGAGTTTGATTAAACGTAAAGGGCTTGAGAGAGAGGGTACCACTATGTGGGAGCACACCCCTTTGGATTGCCTTGAGTTTGATTAAACGTAAAGGGCTTGAGAGAGAGGGTACCACTATGTGGGAGCACACCCCTTTGGATTGCCTTGAGTTTGATTAAACTTAAATGGCTTGAGAGAGAGGGTACCACTATGTGGGAGCACACCCCTTTGGATTGCCTTGAGTTTGATTAAACGTAAAGGGCTTGAGAGAGAGGGTACCACTATGTGGGAGCACACCCCTTTGGATTGCCTTGAGTTTGATTAAACGTAAAGGGCTTGAGAGAGAGGGTACCACTATGTGGGAGCACACCCCTTTGGATTGCCTTGAGTTTGATTAAACGTAAAGGGCTTGAGAGAGAGGGTACCACTATGTGGGAGCACACCCCTTTGGATTGCCTTGAGTTTGATTAAACTTAAAGGGCTTGAGAGAGAGAGGGTACCACTATGTGGGAGCACACCCCTTTGGATTGCCTTGAGTTTGATTAAACGTAAAGGGCTTGAGAGAGAGGGTACCACTATGTGGGAGCACACCCCTTTGGATTGCCTTGAGTTTGATTAAACGTAAAGGGCTTGAGAGAGGGTACCACTATGTGGGAGCACACCCTTTGGATTGCCTTGAGTTTGATTAAACTTAAAGGGCTTGAGAGAGAGAGGGTACCACTATGTGGGAGCACACCCCTTTGGATTGCCTTGAGTTTGATTAAACGTAAAGGGCTTGAGAGAGAGGGTACCACTATGTGGGAGCACACCCCTTTGGATTGCCTTGAGTTTGATTAAACGTAAAGGGCTTGAGAGAGAGGGTACCACTATGTGGGAGCACACCCCTTTGGATTGCCTTGAGTTTGATTAAACGTAAAGGGCTTGAGAGAGAGGGTACCACTATGTGGGAGCACACCCCTTTGGATTGCCTTGAGTTTGATTAAACGTAAAGGGCTTGAGAGAGAGGGTACCACTATGTGGGAGCACACCCCTTTGGATTGCCTTGAGTTTGATTAAACGTAAAGGGCTTGAGAGAGAGAGTACCACTATGTGGGAGCACACCCCTTTGGATTGCCTTGAGTTTGATTAAACGTAAAGGGCTTGAGAGAGAGAGTACCACTATGTGGGAGCACACCCCTTTGGATTGCCTTGAGTTTGATTAAACGTAAAGGGCTTGAGAGAGAGGGTACCACTATGTGGGAGCACACCCCTTTGGATTGCCTTGAGTTTGATTAAACGTAAAGGGCTTGAGAGAGAGGGTACCACTATGTGGGAGCACACCCCTTTGGATTGCCTTGAGTTTGATTAAATGTAAAGGGCTTGAGAGAGAGGGTACCACTATGTGGGAGCACACCCCTTTGGATTGCCTTGAGTTTGATTAAACTTAAAGGGCTTGAGAGAGAGAGTACCACTATGTGGGAGCACACCCCTTTGGATTGCCTTGAGTTTGATTAAACGTAAAGGGCTTGAGAGAGAGGGTACCACTATGTGGGAGCACACCCCTTTGGATTGCCTTGAGTTTGATTAAACGTAAAGGGCTTGAGAGAGAGGGTACCACTATGTGGGAGCACACCCCTTTGGATTGCCTTGAGTTTGATTAAACTTAAAGGGCTTGAGAGAGAGAGTACCACTATGTGGGAGCACACCCCTTTGGATTGCCTTGAGTTTGATTAAACGTAAAGGGCTTGAGAGAGAGGGTACCACTATGTGGGAGCACACCCCTTTGGATTGCCTTGAGTTTGATTAAACTTAAAGGGCTTGAGAGAGAGAGTACCACTATGTGGGAGCACACCCCTTTGGTCTATCTTGACTTTGATTAATGAACTGAAATAGACCTACGAGATGGCAACACATGATCTGAGGATGAACGCTCTCTGAGAATGTCATGTCTGATTATTTTCAGTCCTTAGTTCGAGGAACTACCCTTATCTCCATGGCAATAGTGTGTCAGCTCACTCTCAGAAATCAAAGCAACTCCATGACCCTAGGTAATGGACATGAGTCTCTCCCTCTGACTTCTGTTTGAACTTCCTCTAGAGGCCTACCCATGGCCCAATCCTTATTTTAACAAAAAAATCATCTATTTTTAAAAGTTCAGTGTCTTTGCTATTTAAAATCTATAGCAGGACTTCAGCAGAGTTACTGATCCATGAAATTGCAAACTAGAGTATTTTGAAGTATTGGAGAATATTCCAATGTAGAACCCTATGGTAGGTGCACAGTTTAATTCCACACCCATTGAATTTGTTCCTTCACAATTGGTTGGCCAGCATCAGAGAGAATCTTCATATCCAGCACTTTCTATAATCAATCCCCAAAGTTCACCCTTGCATGCATGTAGGTGACAAAAACCAAAAGGAAAAGCGCCTTGAGTTTAATTCTGGGACAGCTGATGAGCATCAATCCGGATCAGATCAGAGATAACCCTTTCTCTCAGAGAATGAAAGCGCAGCACCAATATCTCTGAGTGAAGGTGGCGGATTATCTTCCTACTGTTATTCTCTCCTGTTATTCTCTCATTCACCTCCTCTCCTCCCTTCCTCTCCCCTCACCTCCCATGACCTCGCCTCAATATTTACCTCTATGTCATTATTTCCTATCCTCCCCCACCTTTTAAGCTAGATCCACCAAACCTCTCCTCTTCACTCACCTCCGCTCCCCTTTCCTCCTCTCTTCTCATCTCCTCTCCTCCCTTCCTCCACTCTCCTTTCTTCTCTTGTCCTCTCTATCCTCACTTCCCCTTTTCTCCTCTCTCTCCTCTCTCTTCTCCACTCCTCTACTCTTTCCTTCCCTCCTCTCACCCCTCCCTTCACCTGGTGGGTTCACTATGAAACTGGTGCCAGGCTCCTCACACCAAAGGAATTCCCCTATGTGCAGCTAACGAGGCACAGCACAGTCAAGTCTAAGGCCAGAGAAGCAAGCTACATTCATTAAAAAAGTTGAAGTATTTTGAATGTAGTAAATGGGTGCTTCTTCAGCTTGTCACTTATACAATGCCGTGAAAAAGTATTTGCCCCCTTTCTGGTTCCCCTTTCTGATTCCCCTGTGTGAAAATTAATTGCCCCCATACGCTCAATAACTGGTTGTGCCAACGTTAGCTGCAATGACTACAACCAAATGCTTCCTGTAGTTGTGGATCAGTCTCTCGCAATTTTGGTCCACTCTTGCATGCAGAACTGCTTTAAAACAGTGACATTCTTTGGTGTTCAAGAATGAACTGCTCGATTCAAGTCCTGCCACAACATCTCAACTGGGCTTAGGTCTGGACTTTGACTAGGCCATTCCAAAACTTCAAATTGGTTGCTTTTTGACCATTTTCATGTAGACTTGATTGTGTGTTTTGGATCATTGTCTTGCTGCATGACCCAGCTGCACTTCAGCTTCAGCTTCAACTCACAGACGGATGACCTGACATTCTCCTGTAGAATTCTCTGATACAGAGCAGAATTCATGGTTACTTCTATTAAGGCAAGTCGTCCAGGTCCTGAGGCAGCAAAGCATCCCCACACCATCACACTACCACCACCATGCTTGACCTTTGGTATGAGGTTCTTACTGTGGAATGCAGTGTTTGGTTTTCACCAGACATAATGGGACTCATCTGGTCCAAAAAGCTTAGTCAAGTTTGACTAAAATCACCTGGAAGAACCTGAGTTCTTCAGTGCCATTTACACATGACACACACGTCCTGCTTGGAAACATACTGTACAGTGGCCAAGCAATAATAGAACACTCAAGGGACCAAAGAACCTCTAAATAATTTTAGATAAATTAATCAATTGCATGACAAGATGATGTAGTTTGGCCATGAGTGCCAATCCTACTTTGGATATAATAGAGAAAGATAATGAGTCCACATTGAGCACTGTACGTTCCAGGCTCCACTGTCCTCTCCAAGCTCCACTGTCCTCTCCAGGCTCCACTGTCCTCTCCAGGCTCCACTGTCCTCTCCAGGATCCCATGTCCTCTCCAGGTTCCACTGTCCTCTCCAGGCTCCACTGTCCTCTCCAGGCTCCAATGTCCTCTCCAGGCTCCACTGTAATCTCCAGGCTCCACCATCTTCTCCAGGCTCCACTGTCCTCTCCAGTCTCCACTGTCGTCCTCCACTGTCCTCTCCAGGCTCCACTGTCCTCCTCCACTGTCCTCTCCAGGCTCCACTGTCCTCTCCAGGCTCCACTGTCCTCTCCAGGCTCCGCTGTCCTCTCCAGGCTCCTCTGTCCTCTCCAGGCTCCACTGTCCTCTCCAGGCTCCACTGTCCTCTCCAGGCTCCACTGTCCTGCTCCACTGTCCTCTCCAGGCTCCACTGTCCTCTCCAGGCTCCACCATCTTCTCCAGGCTCCACTGTACTCTCCAAGCTCCACTGTCCTCTCCAGGCTCCACTGTCCTCTCCAGGATCCACTGTCCTCTCCAGGCTCCACTGTCCTCTCCAGGCTCCCCTGTTCTCTCCAGGCTCCATCGTCTTCACCAGGCTCCACTGTCTTCTCCAGGCTCCTCTGTTCTCTCCAGGCTGCATCGTCTTCTCCAGGCTCCACTGTCCTCTCCAGGCTCCTCTGTTCTCTCCAGGCTCAATCGTCTTCTCCAGGCTCCACTGTCCTCTCCAGGCTCCTCTGTTCTCTCCAGGCTCCATCGTCTTCTCCAGGCTTCACTGTCCTCTCCAGGCTCCACTGTCCTCTCCAGGCTCCACTGTCCACTCCAGGCTCCACCATCTTCTCCAGGCTCCACTGTACCCTCCAGGCTCCACTGTCCTCTCCAGGCTCCACTGTCCTGCTCCACTGTCCTCTCCAGGCTCCACTGTCCTCTCCAGGCTCCACCATCTTCTCCAGGCTCCACTGTACTCTCCAAGCTCCACTGTCCTCTCCAGGCTCCACTGTCCTCTCCAGGATCCACTGTCCTCTCCAGGCTCCACTGTCCTCTCCAGGCTCCCCTGTTCTCTCCAGGCTCCATCGTCTTCACCAGGCTCCACTGTCTTCTCCAGGCTCCTCTGTTCTCTCCAGGCTGCATCGTCTTCTCCAGGCTCCACTGTCCTCTCCAGGCTCCTCTGTTCTCTCCAGGCTCAATCGTCTTCTCCAGGCTCCACTGTCCTCTCCAGGCTCCTCTGTTCTCTCCAGGCTCCATCGTCTTCTCCAGGCTTCACTGTCCTCTCCAGGCTCCACTGTCCTCTCCAGGCTCCACTGTCCACTCCAGGCTCCACCATCTTCTCCAGGCTCCACTGTACCCTCCAGGCTCCACTGTCCTCTCCAGGCTCCACTGTCCTCTCCAGGCTCCATCGTCTTCTCCAGGCTCCACTGTCCTCTCCAGGCTCCACTCTCCTCTCCAGGCTTCACTGTCCACTCCAGGCTCCACTGTCCTTTCCAGGCTCCACTTTACTATCCAGGCTCCACTGTCCTCTCCAGGCTCCACTGTCCTCTCCAGGCTCCACCATCTTCTCCAGGCTCCACTGTACTCTCCAGGCTCCACTGTCCTCTCCAGGCTCCACTGTCCTCTCCAGGCTCCACCATCTTCTCCAGGCTCCACTGTAATCTCCAGGATCCACTGTCCTCTCGAGGCTCCACTGTAATCTCCAGGCTCCACCATCTTCTCCAGGCTCCACTTTACTCTCCAGGCTCCTCTGTTCTCTCCAGGCTCCATCGTCTTCACCAGGCTCCACTGTCCTCTCCAGGCTCCACTGTCCTCTCCAGGCTCCACTGTCCTCTCCAGGATCCACTGTCCTCTCCAGGCTCCACTGTCCTGCTCCACTGTCCTCTTCAGGCTCCACTGTCCTCTCCAGGCTCCACCATCTTCTCCAGGCTCCACTGTACTCTCCAAGCTCCACTGTCCTCTCCAGGCTCCACTCTCCTCTCCAGGCACCACTGTTCTCTCCAGGCTCCACTGTCCTCTCCAGGATCCACTGTCCTCTCCAGGCTCCACTGTCCTCTCCAGGCTCCCCTGTTCTCTCCAGGCTCCATCGTCTTCACCAGGCTCCACTGTCTTCTCCAGGCTCCTCTGTTCTCTCCAGGCTGCATCGTCTTCTCCAGGCTCCACTGTCCTCTCCAGGCTCCTCTGTTCTCTCCAGGCTCCATCGTCTTCTCCAGGCTCCACTGTCCTCTCCAGGATCCACTGTCCTCTCCAGGCTCCACTGTCCTCTCCAGGCTCCCCTGTTCTCTCCAGGCTCCATCGTCTTCACCAGGCTCCACTGTCTTCTCCAGGCTCCCCTGTTCTCTCCAGGCTCCATCGTCTTCACCAGGCTCCACTGTCTTCTCCAGGCTCCTCTGTTCTCTCCAGGCTCCTCTGTTCTCTCCAGGCTCCATCGTCTTCTCCAGGCTCCACTGTCCTCTCCAGGATCCACTGTCCTCGCCAGGCTCCACTGTCCTCTCCAGGCTCCACTGTCCTCTCCAGGCTCCACTTTACTATCCAGGCTCCACTGTCCTCTCCAGGCTCCACTGTCCTCTCCAGGCTCCACTGTCCTCTCCAGGCTCCACCATCTTCTCCAGGCTCCACTGTACTCTCCAGGCTCCACTGTACTCTCCAGGCTCCACTGTCCTCTCCAGGCTCCACCATCTTCTCCAGGCTCCACTGTAATCTCCAGGATCCACTGTCCTCTCGAGGCTCCACTGTAATCTCCAGGCTCCACTGTAATCTCCAGGCTCCACCATCTTCTCCAGGCTCCACTTTACTCTCCAGGCTCCTCTGTTCTCTCCAGGTTCCATCGTCTTCGCCAGGCTCCACTGTCCTCTCCAGGCTCCACTGTCCTCTCCAGGCTCCACTGTACTCTCCAGGCTCCACCATCTTCTCCAGGCTCCACTGTAATCTCCAGGATCCACTGTCCTCTCGAGGCTTCACTGTCCACTCCAGGCTCCACTGTCCTCGCCAGGCTCCACTGTCCTCTCCAGGCTCCACTGTCCTTTCCAGGCTCCACTTTACTCTCCAGGCTCCTCTGTTCTCTCCAGGCTCCATCGTCTTCGCCAGGCTCCACTGTCCTCTCCAGGCTCCACTGTCCTCTTCAGGCTCCACTGTACTCTCCAGGCTCCACCATCTTCTCGAGGCTCCACTGTCCTCTCCAGGCTCCTCTGTTCTTTCCAGGCTCCATCGTCTTCTCCAGGCTCCACTGTCCTCTCCAGGCTCCTCTGTTCTCTCCAGGCTCCATCGTCTACTCCAGGCTCCACTGTCCTCTCCAGGCTCCACTGTCCTCTCCAGGCTCCACTGTCCACTCCAGGCTCCACCATCTTCTCCAGGCTCCACTGTACCCTCCAGGCTCCACTGTCCTCTCCAGGCTCCACTGTCCTCTCCAGGCTCCATCGTCTTCTCCAGGCTCCACTGTCCTATCCAGGCTCCACTCTCCTCTCCAGGCTTCACTGTCCACTCCAGGCTCCACTGTCCTCGCCAGGCTCCACTGTCCTCTCCAGGCTCCACTGTCCTCTCCAGGCTCCACTTTACTATCCAGGCTCCACTGTCCTCTCCAGGCTCCACTGTCCTCTCCAGGCTCCACTGTCCTCTCCAGGCTCCACCATCTTCTCCAGGCTCCACTGTCCTCTCCAGGCTCCACTGTCCTCTCCAGGCTCCACTGTCCTCTCCAGGCTCCACCATCTTCTCCAGGCTCCACTGTACTCTCCAGGCTCCACTGTCCTCTCCAGGCTCCACTGTCCTCTCCAGGCTCCACTGTCCTCTCCAGGCTCCACTGTCCTCCTCCACTGTCCTCTCCAGGCTCCACTGTCATCTCCAGGCTCCACTGTCCTCTCCAGGCTCCACTGTCCTCTCCAGGCTCCACCATCTTCTCCAGGCTCCACTGTACTCTCCAAGCTCCACTGTCCTCTCCAGGCTCCACTCTCCTCTCCAGGCTCCACTGTCCTCTCCAGGCTCCACTGTCCTCTCCAGGCTCCACTGTCCTCTCCAGGCTCCCCTGTTCTCTCCAGGCTCCATCGTCTTCACCAGGCTCCACTGTCCTCTCCAGGCTCCACTCTCCTCTCCAGGCTTCACTGTCCACTCCAGGCTCCACTGTCCTCGCCAGGCTCCACTGTCCTCTCCAGGCTCCACTGTCCTTTCCAGGCTCCACTTTACTATCCAGGCTCCACTGTCCTCTCCAGGCTCCACTGTCCTCTCCAGGCTCCACCATCTTCTCCAGGCTCCACTGTACTCTCCAGGCTCCACTGTCCTCTCCAGGCTCCACTGTCCTCTCCAGGCTCCACCATCTTCTCCAGGCTCCACTGTAATCTCCAGGATCCACTGTCCTCTCGAGGCTCCACTGTAATCTCCAGGCTCCACCATCTTCTCCAGGCTCCACTTTACTCTCCAGGCTCCTCTGTTCTCTCCAGGCTCCATCGTCTTCGCCAGGCTCCACTGTCCTCTCCAGGCTCCACTGTCCTCTCCAGGCTCCACTGTCCTCTCCAGGCTCCACTGTCCTCTCCAGGCTCCACTGTCCTGCTCCACTGTCCTCTCCAGGCTCCACTGTCCTCTTCAGGCTCCACTGTCCTCTCCAGGCTCCACCATCTTCTCCAGGCTCCACTGTACTCTCCAAGCTCCACTGTCCTCTCCAGGCTCCACTCTCCTCTCCAGCCTCCACTGTCCTCTCCAGGCTCCACTGTCCTCTCCAGGCTCCTCTGTTCTCTCCAAACTCCTTCGTCTTCTCCAGGCTCCAATGTATTCTCCCGGCTCCACTGTCCTCCTCCACTGTCCTCTCCAGGCTCCACTGTCCTCTCCAGGCTCCACTGTCCTCTCCAGGCTCCACTGTCCTCTCCAGGCTCCACTGTCCTCTCCAGGCTCCACTATCTTCTCCAGGCTCCACTGTCCACTCCAGGCTCCACCATCTTCTCCAGGCTCCACTGTCCTCTCCAGGCTCCTCTGTCCTCTCCAGGCTCCACTGTCCTCTCCAGGCTCCACTGTCCTCTCCAGGCTCCACTGTCCTCCTCCACTGTCCTCTCCAGGCTCCACTGTCATCTCCAGGCTCCACTGTCCTCTCCAGGCTCCACTGTCCTCTCCAGGCTCCACCATCTTCTCCAGGCTCCAAAGTACTCTCCAAGCTCCACTGTCCTCTCCAGGCTCCAGTCTCCTCTCCAGGCTCCACTGTCCTCTCCAGGCTCCACTGTCCTCTCCAGGCTCCACTGTCCTCTCCAGGGTCCACTGTCCTCTCCAGGCTCCCCTATTCTCTCCAGGCTCCATCGTCTTCACCAGGCTCCACTGTCCTCTCCAGGCTCCTCTGTTCTCTCCAGGCTCCATCGTCTTCTCCAGGCTCCACTGTCTTCTCCGGGCTCCTCTGTTCTCTCCAGGCTCCATCGTATTCTCCAGGCTTCACTGTCCTCTCCAGGCTCCACTGTCCTCTCCAGGCTCCACTGTCCACTCCAGGCTCCACTGTCCTCTCCAGGCTCCACTGTCCTCTCCAGGCTCCATCGTCTTCTCCAGGCTCCACTGTCCTCTCCAGGCTCCACTGTCCTCTCCAGGCTTCAATGTCCACTCCAGACTCCACCATCTTCTCCAGGCTCCACTGTACTCTCCAGGCTCCACTATCCTCTCCAGGCTCCACTGTCCTCTCCAAGCTCCACTGTCCTCTCCAGGCTCCACTGTAATCTCCAGGCTCCACTGTAATCTCCAGGTTCCACCATCTTCTCCAGGCTCCACTTTACTATCCAGGCTCCACTGTCCTCTCCAGGCTCCACTGTCCTCTCCATGCTCCACTGTCCTCTCCAGGCTCCACTGTCCTCTCCAGGCTCCTCTGTTCTCTCCAAAGTCCATCGTCTTCTCCAGGCTCCAATGTATTCTCCCGGCTCCACTGTCCTCCTCCACTGTCCTCTCCAGGCTCCACTGTCCTCTCCAGGCTCCTCTGTCCTCTCCAGGCTCCACTGTCCTCTCCAGGCTCCACTGTTCTCTCCAGGCTCCACTGTCCTCTCCAGGCTCCACTGTCCTCTCCAGGCTCCACTGTCCTCCTCCACTGTCATCTCCAGCCTCCACTGTCCTCTCCAGGCTCCACTGTCCTCTCCAGGCTCCTCTGTTCTCTCCAAACTCCATCGTCTTCTCCAGGCTCCAATGTATTCTCCCGGCTCCACTATCCTCTCCAGGCTTCAATGTCCACTCCAGACTCCACCATCTTCTCCAGGCTCCACTGTACTCTCCAGGCTCCACTGTCCTCTCCAGGCTCCTCTGTCCTCTCCAGGCTCCACTGTCCTCTCCAGGCTCCACTGTCCTCTCCAGGCTCCACTGTCCTCCTCCACTGTCCTCTCCAGGCTCCACCGTCATCTCCAGGCTCCACTGTCCTCTCCAGGCTCCACTGTCCTCTCCAGGCTCCACCATCTTCTCCAGGCTCCACTGTCCTCTCCAAGCTCCACTGTCCTCTCCAGGCTCCACTGTAATCTCCAGGCTCCTCTGTTCACTCCAGACTCCACCATCTTCTCCAGGCTCCACTCTCCTCTCCAGGCTTCACTGTCCACTCCAGGCTCCACTGTCCTCGCCAGGCTCCACTGTCCTCTCCAGGCTCCACTGTCCTTTCCAGGCTCCACTTTACTATCCAGGCTCCACTGTCCTCTCCAGGCTCCACTGTCCTCTCCAGGCTCCACCATCTTCTCCAGGCTCCACTGTACTCTCCAGGCTCCACTGTCCTCTCCAGGCTCCACTGTCCTCTCCAGGCTCCACCATCTTCTCCAGGCTCCACTGTAATCTCCAGGATCCACTGTCCTCTCGAGGCTCCACTGTAATCTCCAGGCTCCACCATCTTCTCCAGGCTCCACTTTACTCTCCAGGCTCCTCTGTTCTCTCCAGGCTCCATCGTCTTCGCCAGGCTCCACTGTCCTCTCCAGGCTCCACTGTCCTCTCCAGGCTCCACTGTCCTCTCCAGGCTCCACTGTCCTCTCCAGGCTCCACTGTCCTGCTCCACTGTCCTCTCCAGGCTCCACTGTCCTCTTCAGGCTCCACTGTCCTCTCCAGGCTCCACCATCTTCTCCAGGCTCCACTGTACTCTCCAAGCTCCACTGTCCTCTCCAGGCTCCACTCTCCTCTCCAGCCTCCACTGTCCTCTCCAGGCTCCACTGTCCTCTCCAGGCTCCTCTGTTCTCTCCAAACTCCTTCGTCTTCTCCAGGCTCCAATGTATTCTCCCGGCTCCACTGTCCTCCTCCACTGTCCTCTCCAGGCTCCACTGTCCTCTCCAGGCTCCACTGTCCTCTCCAGGCTCCACTGTCCTCTCCAGGCTCCACTGTCCTCTCCAGGCTCCACTATCTTCTCCAGGCTCCACTGTCCACTCCAGGCTCCACCATCTTCTCCAGGCTCCACTGTCCTCTCCAGGCTCCTCTGTCCTCTCCAGGCTCCACTGTCCTCTCCAGGCTCCACTGTCCTCTCCAGGCTCCACTGTCCTCCTCCACTGTCCTCTCCAGGCTCCACTGTCATCTCCAGGCTCCACTGTCCTCTCCAGGCTCCACTGTCCTCTCCAGGTTCCACCATCTTCTCCAGGCTCCAAAGTACTCTCCAAGCTCCACTGTCCTCTCCAGGCTCCAGTCTCCTCTCCAGGCTCCACTGTCCTCTCCAGGCTCCACTGTCCTCTCCAGGCTCCACTGTCCTCTCCAGGGTCCACTGTCCTCTCCAGGCTCCCCTATTCTCTCCAGGCTCCATCGTCTTCACCAGGCTCCACTGTCCTCTCCAGGCTCCTCTGTTCTCTCCAGGTTCCATCGTCTTCTCCAGGCTCCACTGTCTTCTCCGGGCTCCTCTGTTCTCTCCAGGCTCCATCGTATTCTCCAGGCTTCACTGTCCTCTCCAGGCTCCACTGTCCTCTCCAGGCTCCACTGTCCACTCCAGGCTCCACTGTCCTCTCCAGGCTCCACTGTCCTCTCCAGGCTCCATCGTCTTCTCCAGGCTCCACTGTCCTCTCCAGGCTCCACTGTCCTCTCCAGGCTTCAATGTCCACTCCAGACTCCACCATCTTCTCCAGGCTCCACTGTACTCTCCAGGCTCCACTATCCTCTCCAGGCTCCACTGTCCTCTCCAAGCTCCACTGTCCTCTCCAGGCTCCACTGTAATCTCCAGGCTCCACTGTAATCTCCAGGTTCCACCATCTTCTCCAGGCTCCACTTTACTATCCAGGCTCCACTGTCCTCTCCAGGCTCCACTGTCCTCTCCATGCTCCACTGTCCTCTCCAGGCTCCACTGTCCTCTCCAGGCTCCTCTGTTCTCTCCAAAGTCCATCGTCTTCTCCAGGCTCCAATGTATTCTCCCGGCTCCACTGTCCTCCTCCACTGTCCTCTCCAGGCTCCACTGTCCTCTCCAGGCTCCTCTGTCCTCTCCAGGCTCCACTGTCCTCTCCAGGCTCCACTGTTCTCTCCAGGCTCCACTGTCCTCTCCAGGCTCCACTGTCCTCTCCAGGCTCCACTGTCCTCCTCCACTGTCATCTCCAGCCTCCACTGTCCTCTCCAGGCTCCACTGTCCTCTCCAGGCTCCTCTGTTCTCTCCAAACTCCATCGTCTTCTCCAGGCTCCAATGTATTCTCCCGGCTCCACTATCCTCTCCAGGCTTCAATGTCCACTCCAGACTCCACCATCTTCTCCAGGCTCCACTGTACTCTCCAGGCTCCACTGTCCTCTCCAGGCTCCTCTGTCCTCTCCAGGCTCCACTGTCCTCTCCAGGCTCCACTGTCCTCTCCAGGCTCCACTGTCCTCCTCCACTGTCCTCTCCAGGCTCCACCGTCATCTCCAGGCTCCACTGTCCTCTCCAGGCTCCACTGTCCTCTCCAGGCTCCACCATCTTCTCCAGGCTCCACTGTCCTCTCCAAGCTCCACTGTCCTCTCCAGGCTCCACTGTAATCTCCAGGCTCCTCTGTTCACTCCAGACTCCACCATCTTCTCCAGGCTCCACTGTCCTCTCCAGGCTCCTCTGTTCTCTCCACGCTCCATCGTCCTCTCCAGGCTCCACTGTCCTCTCCAGGCTCCACTGTCTTCTCCAGGCTCCTCTGTTCTCTCCAGGCTCCTTCATCTTCTCCTGGCTCCACTGTCCTCTCCAGGCTCCTCTGTTCTCTCCAGGCTCCTTCGTCTTCTCCAGGCTCTTCTGTACTCTCCAGGCTCCACTGTCCTCTCCAGGCTCTACTGTCCTCTCCAGGCTCCACTGTCCTCTCCGTGCTCCACTGTCCTCTCCAGGCTCCACTGTACTCCTCCACCTTACTCTCCAGGCTCCACTGTCCTCTCCAGGCTCCACTGTCCTCTCCAGGCTCCACCATCTTCTCCAGGCTCCATTGTCTTCTCCAGGCTCTACTGTACTCTCCAGGCTCCTCTGTTCTCTCCAGGCTTCATCGTCTTCTCCAGGCTCCAATGTATTCTCCAGGCTCCACCGTACAATCCAGGCTGCCTACATTTGATAGGCTTCCATTAAAGAACACCCTCTGTGTTCTGTTAGACAAGTTCTCAATCATATCATCTCTATAGATATACACATTTTAAATAGCCTACACTATCTTATGTCCTCAGTGAAAATAGTACCTTTTGTAACAGGGGATTTTCTGAAAGTGATGAACAACAGATTGTCTCTAGCTCTGTATAAAGTTTATATGTCATAGCTGAAGTTTATTCATTGATTCCTACCCTCCCCCTTCCCTCCATTTTCCCTCCATTTTCCCTCTCTATTCCCTCACTCCCTTTCTTTCTTTCTTTCTTTCTTTCTTTCTTTCTTTCTTTCTTTCTTTCTTTCTTTCTTTCTTTCTTTCTTTCTTTCTTTCTTTCTTTCTTTCTTTCTTTCTTTCTTTCTTTCTCTCTCTCTCTCTCTCTCTCTCTCTCTCTCTCTCTCTCTCTCTCTCTCTCTCTCTCTCTCTCTCTCTCTCCTCTCTCTCTCCTTCCCTGCTTAATTCATTGAACGGTCTGTTGATCATTAGTGTGATAGTTAGATAAATCAGAAAACTATATTATCAGATCAGAAATTCCTTTGTATATTTACAGGCTCACAACAACACAGAATGACCAGGTATCCCTTGTTGACAATATGTTGCAGACAAGCCAACAGAATCCTGAACCACGGGATTGTCTGCTCCATGTATCACATAGTGTGATGCAATAAATGATTACAAACAAGGTGAAGGTCAGGGTAAGGTCACTAAGCTAAAACCTCCCAACCTTTTACATCCCGATGACACCAAGCATCCACTCCACTAAATCTCACCACCACTCTGAATCACATAATCCATAATCAAATAACACAAATTAATCAGACTTCTCAAATAGGACAAACACATGTTCGTTGGAAGGTCGTGATGTATTAGATCCATTGTGAATGAAATATGGCTTGAGCAGATAGAACCGTTTTTAATGAATGAAAGCATGTCTATGTTCTGGAAGGTTGTCTAATCCTGTATAATCTCAGCCTGATGAAACCAGATAGATGGGAAATATTGGCAAAAGAGAGCGATTAGCAACCATGAAGTCCGGGGGATCCCATGTGGTCACACACACACACACACACGCACACACACACACACATACATGCTCACACACACGGTATTGCACTCACACATACACACAACGTCATACAAACACATTCACACAACCTCACACATGCAGAGACTCTCTCACCTACATACACATATACATATACACACATATACACACACACATATACACACACATACACACACACGCCCTGCCCAAACATGGAACATGCAGACGCTCTTTTGTTCATTCTTGTTCTTTTTGCATAAAAAACAAAAGATTACCAGGCAGATGCCCTGGTTGACCAGTCAGGGATGTGAGTGACCAAGGTTGTTCTCTCCCATGATGTTGGATTGGCACAGTAAACCCATACATGCATTGCAGTTGCATGCTCATTGGATTATTTGCCCTAAAGCACATGACTTCCAGTG
Source organism: Oncorhynchus tshawytscha (assembly GCF_018296145.1). Lineage (NCBI taxonomy): Eukaryota > Metazoa > Chordata > Actinopteri > Salmoniformes > Salmonidae > Oncorhynchus > Oncorhynchus tshawytscha. Next base: position 73,732,983 of record NC_056433.1, read on the forward strand.
CAATCCACCATGTTATCATCATTATGTTTTTCTCTCTTTTCACTGGAACAACTTCTGTCCCAGATTCTAATCTGTCCCTCTACTCTCTATCCCAAATCAAATGTTGCCACTTTCATCAATCTCCGCTCTGACGTCAAAAAAGAGACCAGAGCGTTATCTAAAAAAGAGATTTTAAGAGATTACTGGAGTTATTGAGATGAAGTTTGATCATCTAGGTCCTTCTCTCCTTATCTCTCGTTCTCTCCCCTCACACTCTCAAAAACGTTTTATCCAAAGTCCCATAAATCTGGTTTGAACAGTCTTGTTGAAAACATGTTGTACAGTTTACAACACTAATCTCTATTTGGAGCGTCTCCAAATCTTCATGATGCTATAAATGGAGCGAAGAAAAAAATGTAAGAAGGGACAAAAAGAAAGCAAAATAAAGTGATGTCAATTAGTGTCACCTCTCTCCCCCAGCCGGGGACAGGAGAAATGTTGTCTCACCACGACAGTAGTGACAGACGTGGGAGGACAAACCGTCCTGAATAAATAGCACAAGTTTTGGGTCAGAGAAAGATTAAAATCTCTGGTAAAAAAGTGAAAACATGCACACAGACACAACAGTTAGGAAGCTTAACTTGTATTAATACACTACTCCGTGTGTATGTCTTTGAGCTGATGGACGGATGGATACGGTAGGTATGTAGGTATGTAGGTAGGTAAGCCGGTCCGTCGATCGATCGATAGATAAACCCTGACCCGGAAAATGTACAAAAGTATCTGCGTATATCGAATCTCCCATTCCTCAAAAAAAAGAAATCTATTTGTTGTGCAGCAATTTACTGCCTTCCTGAAGACAAATAATGTATATGAAATGCTGCAGTTTGGTTTTAGACCCCATCATAGTAATGAAACCCGCACTCGTGAAGGTGGCAAATTACCTTTTAATGGCGTTTTACCAAGGCATCTGTTATTGTGCTCCTAGACTTTAGTGCCACTTTTGACACCATCGATCACCACATTCTTTTGGAGAGATTGGAAACCCTAATTGGTCTACATGAAAAAGTTATTTCAGAATGTAATAATAGTGAAGACATAAAAACTATGAAATAACACATATGGAATCATGTAGTAACCAAAACAGTGTTAAACAAATCAAAATATCAACAAAACATCAACTGTTCAGAGGAGACTGCATGAATCAGGCCTTCATGGTTGAATTGCTGCAAAGAAACCACTACTAAATGACACCAATAATAAGAAGAGACTTTCTTGGCTCAAGAAACACAAGCAATGGACATTAGACTGGTGGAAATCTGTCCTTTGGTCTGATGAGTCCAAATGTGAGATTTTTGGATCCAACTGCCATGTCTCCGAGAGGCAGAGTAGGTGAATGGATGATCTCCTCATGTGTGGTTCCTACTGTGAAGCATGGAGGAGGAGAAGTGATGGCGCGAGGGTGCTTTGCTGGTGACACCCTCTGTGATTTATTTAGAATTCAAGGCACACTTAACCAGCATGGCTACCACAGCATTCTGCAGTGATACGCCATCCCATCTGGTTTGCACAGTTGGATTATCATTTGTTTTTCAACAGGACAATGACCCAACACACCTCCAGGCTGTGTAAGAAATATTTGACCAAGAAGGAGAGTGATGGAGTGCTGCATCAGATGACCTGGTCTCCACAATCACCAGACATCAACCCAAATGAGATGGTTGGGATGGGTTGGACCGCAGCGTGAAGGAAAAGCAACAACAAGTGCTCAGCATATGTCGGAACTCTTTCAAGACCGTTGGAAAATAATTCCAGGTGACTACCTCGTGAAGCTGGTTGATAGAATGCCAAGAGTGTGCAAAACTGTCATCAAGGCAAACAAATCTCAAATATAAAATCTCAAATATAAAATCTATTTTGATTTGTTTAACACTTTTTTTGGTTACTGCATGATTCCATATGTGTTTTTTTAATAGTTTTGATGTCTTCTACAATGTAGAAAATAGTAAAAATATAGAAAAACTCTTGAGTGAGTAGTTCAAATCAAATGAAATTGTATCTGTCACTTGTGCCAAATACAACAGGTTTAGATCTTACAGTGAAATGCTTACTTACAAGCCCTTAAACAACAATACAGTTTAAAATAATAATAATAAAATATCCCCCAAAAATAAAAGAACCAAATAATTAAAGAGCAGCAGTAAAATAACAATAGCGAGGCTATACAGAGTGGGTACCGGAGTAAATGTGCGGGGGCACCGGTTAGTCGAGGTAATTGAGCTAATATGTACACGTCGGTAGAGTTATTGAAGTGACTATGCATAGATAATAAGACAGAGAAGCAGCAGAGGGGGGAAGAGGAATGAAAATAGTCTGGGTAGCCATTTGTTTAGATGTTCAGGAGTCTTATGGCTGGTAGAAACTGTTTAGAAGCCTCTTGGACCTAGACTTGACGCTCCAGTACCGCTTGCCATGCGGTAGCAGAGAGAACAGTCTATGACTAGGATGGCTGGAGTCTTTGACAATTTTTAGGGCCTTACTCTGACACCGCCCTGTGTAGAGGTCCTGGATGGGAGGAAGCTCGTACTGGGCCGTACGCACCACCCTCTGTAGTGCCTTGCGGTCAGAGGCCGAGCAGTTGCCATACCAGGCAGTGATGTAACCAGCCAGCTGTAGAACCTTTTGAGGATCTGAGGACCCATACCAAATCTTTTCAGTCTCCTGAGGGGGAATAAGTTTTCTCATGCCCTCTTCACGACTGTCTTAGTGTGCTTGGACCATGTTAGTTTGTTGGTGATGTGGACACCAAGCAACTTGAAACTCTCCACCTGCTCCACTGCAGCCCCATCGATGAGAATGGGGGAGTGATCGGTCCTCCTTTTCCTTTAGTCTACAATCATCTCCTTTGTCTTGATCACGTTGAGGGAGAGGTTGTTGTCCTGGCACCACACAGCCAGGTCTCTGACCTTCTCCATATAGGCTGTCTCGTCGTTGTCAGTGATCAGGCCTACAACTGTTGTGTCATCTGCGAACTTAATGACGGTGTTGGAGTCATGCCTGGCCGTGCAGTCATGAGTGAACAGGGAGTACAGGAGGGGACTGAGTACGCACCCCTGAGGGGCCCCTGTGTTGAGGATCAGCGGTGCGGATGTGTTGTTACCTACCCTTACCACCTGCGGGAGAGGCGGGGGAGGGGGGGGCTCGTCAGGAAGTCCAGGATCCAGTTGCTGAGGTTGGTGTTTAGTCCACGGTCCTTAGCTCAGTGATGAGCTTTGAGGGCACTATGGTGTTGAACGCTGAGCTGTAGTCAATGAATTGCATTCTCACATAGGTGTTCCTTTTGTCCAGATGTGAAAGGGCAGTGTGTAGTGCATTAGAGATAGCATCATCTGTGGATCTGTTAGGGCGGTATGCAAATTGGAGTGGGTCTAGGGTTTCTGGGATAATGGTGTTGATGTGAGCAATGACCAGCCTTTCAAATCACTTCATGGCTACAGACGTCAGTAGTCATTTAGGCAGGTTACTTTAGTGTTCTTGAGCACAGGGACTATGGTGGTCTGCTTGAAACATGTTGGTATTATAGACTCAGACAGGGAGAGGTTGAAAATGTCAGTGAAGACATTTGCCAGTTGGTCAGCACATGCTCGTAGTACACGTCCTGGTAATCCATCTGGCCCTCCGGCATTGTGAATGTTGACCTGTTTAAAGGCCTTACTCAAATCACCTGCGGAGAGCGTGATCACACAGTCGTCCGGAACAGCTGATGCTCTCATGCATGCCTCAGTGTTACTTGCCTCGAAGCGAGCATATAAGTAATTTAGCTTGTCTGGTAGGCTCGTGTCACTGCGCAGCTCTCGGCTGTGCTTCCCTTTGTAGTCTGTAACAGTTTGCAAGCCCTGACACATCCTACGAGCATCGTAGCCGGTGTAGTATGAGTCGATCTTCATCCTGTATTAACGCTTTTCCTGTTCGGAGGGCATAGCGGGATTTTTTATAAGCTTCCGGGTTAGAGTCCCACTCCTTGAAAGCGGCAGCTCTACCCTTTAGCTCAGTGCGGATGTTGCCTGAAATCCATGGCTTCTTGTTCGGGTATGTATGGTCAGTGTGTGGACGACATCATCGACACACTTATTGATGAAGCCAGTGACTGATGTGGTGTTCTCCTCAATGCCATCGGAAGAATCTTGGAACATATTCCAGTCTGTGCTAGAAAAACAGTCCTGTAGCTTAGCAACTGCTTCATCTGACCAATTTTTTTATAGACCTAGTCACTGGTGCATCCTGCTTTAATTTGTGCTTGTAAGCAAGAATCAGAAGGATAGAATTATGGTCAGATTTGCCAAATGGAGGACGAGGGAGACCTTTGTATGAGTCTCTGTGTGTGGAGTGAAGGTGGTCTATTGTTTTTCCCCCTCTTATTGCACGTTTAACATGCTGGTAGAAATATGGTTAAACGGATTTAAGTTTCCCTGAGAGAATCAGTTATGTCCAAACGTTTAGTTGTGTCCAAAATGTTTGACTGGTACTGTATATATTTACCCAAATATATACACTATGGGGGATTGTAAATGATGCAGACAATTACATTGATGGAAGCCACAATCTATTTGCAGTTATAAAGCTGATCTACCCCCCACTTTTTAAAATGATATATATTTATTTATTTGAAAGGCAGCGTTTTTCCATCTTTGTAACATAGCAAAAATCAGAAACCTTTGGTCAAAAATTATGCAGAAAAGCTCATCCATGCTTTTTTTCACTTCTAGATTAGACTCCCCGGACAAAGCACTAAATAAACTTCAGTTTGTGCTAAATACGGCTGCTAGAATCTTGACTAGAACCAAATCATTTTAACATATTACTCCAGTGCTAGACTTTCTACACTGGCTTGATGTCAAGGTTTTACTGCTAACCTACAAAGCATTACATGGACTTGCTCCTACCTATCTGTCTGATTTTTATGGAATGGTCTGCCAAAATCTGTGAGAGACGCGGACTCAGTTTCAACCTTTAAGTCTTTACAGAAGACTTATCTCTTCAGTGGGTCCTATGATTAAGTGTAGTCTGGCCCAGGGCTGTGAAGGTGAATGGCAAGGCACTAGAATGACGAACCACCCTTGATGTCTCTGCATGGTCAGCTCCCCTCTCCTCACTGAGATGCTCTGCTTCTGACCCTATTGCAGGGGTTGAGTCACTGGCTTACTATCATTCAATCAAACAAATATATTTATAAAGCCCTTCTTACATCTTCCGATGTCACAAAGTGCAATATAGAAACCCAGCCTAAAACCTCAAACAGCAAGCAATGCAGATGTAGAAGCACGGTGGCTTGGAAAAACTCCCTTGACAGGCAGGAACCTAGGAACCTAGAGAGGAACCAAGCTCTGAGGGGTGGCCAGTCCTCTTCTGGCTGTGTCGGGTGGAGATTATAACAGAACATGGCCAAGATGTTGAAACGTTCATAGATGACCAGCATGGTCAAATAATAATAATCACAGTGATTGTAGAGGGTGCAACAGGTCAGTACCTCAGGAGTAAATGGCTGGCTTGTAGAAACAGCAGGTGCGGTAGAGAGAGAGTCGAAAACAGCAGGTCCTGGATAAGGTAGCACGTCCAGTGAATAGGTCAGGGTTCAATAGCCACAGGCAGAACAGTTGAAGCTGGAGCAGCAGCACGGCCAGGTGGACTGGGGACAGCAAGGAGTATCAGACCAGGTAGATCCTGAGGCATGGTCCTAGGGCTCCGGTCCTCCGAGAGAAGAGAGAAAGAGAGAAAGAGAGAAAGAGAGACGGAATTAGAAGGAGCATACTTAAATTCACACAGGACAAGACAGGACACATACTCCAGATATAACAGACTGATCCTAGCCCCCAGACACAAACTATTGCAGCATAAATACTGGATGCTGACACAAGAGGGATTGGGAGATACTGTGGCCCCGTCCAACAAACAACCAGACAGGTTATAACCCCACCCACTTTGCCAAAGTGCAGCCCCCACACCACTATAGGGATATATTCAAACCACCAACTTACTACCCTGAGACAAGGCCGAGTATAGCTCACCTGAGGGGGGTGCCAACCCGGACAGAAAGATCACGTCTGTGACTCAACCCACTCAAGTGACGCACCCCTTCTAGGGACGGCACGGAAGAGCACCAGTAAGCCAGTGACTCAGCCCCCGTAATAGGGTTAGAGGCAGAGAATCCCAGTGGAGAGAGTGGAACCGGCCAGGCAGAGACAGCAAGGGCGTTTCGTCTCTCCAGTGCCTTTCTGTTCACCTTCACACCCCTGGGCCAGACTACACTCAATCATAGGACCTACTGAAGAGATGAGTCTTCAATAAAGACTTAAAGGTTGAGACCGAGTCTAAGTCTCTCACATGGATAGGCAGACAATTTCATAAAAATTGAGCTCTATAGGAGAAAGCCCTGCCTCCAACTGTTTGCTTAGAAATTCTAGGGACAATAAGGAGGCCTGCGTCTTGTGACAATAGTGTACGTGTAGGTATGTACGGCAGGACCAAATCGGAAAGATAGGTAGGAGCAAGCCCATGTAATGCTTTGTAGGTTAGCAGTAAAACCTTGAAATAAGCCCTAGCCTTAACAGGAAGCCAGTGTAGAGAGGCTAGCACTGGAGAAATGTGATCAAATTTTGGGGTTCTAGTCAAGATTCTAGCAGCCATGTTTAGCACTAACTGAAGTTTATTTAGTGCTTTATCCGGGTAGCTGGAAAGTATAGCAAGCTGTCCTTGAAATTGTCTTGATATGCTCATCAAAATAGAGATCAGGGTCCAGAGTAACGCTGAAGTCCTTCACAGTTTTATTTGAGACGACTGTACAACCATCAAGATGAATTGTCAGATCCAACAGAAGATTACTTTGTTTCTTGGGACCTATGACTAGCGTCTCTCTCTTGTCCAAGTTTCAAAGTGAAAATGTTTTTACTTTTAAGGTACTCTCCCATGCCGTCCCTAGGAGGGGTGCGTCACGTTGTGGCAGGTTTTTTTTCCGCTATACTCGACTTGAGTGGGTTGAGTCATTGACATGATCTTCCTGTCCGGTTTTGTGCCCCCTCAGCCTTGTGCATTGGGGGAGAACCTGCTGTTCATCTATGAACGTTTGAACATCTTGAAGAACGTCCTGGATTACTTGCTCTTTTGCGTTTTAGGTTGGGTTTCTGTGTAAGCACTTTGTGACATCTGCTGATGTAGAAAGGGCTTTGTAAATAAATTTGACGGAAATTTGATCGATTGGATTTGCAAAAAGTCATCAACGTTAGGGCATTTCGTCTTAACCTGAATCCAATGACATGGTGAAATGCTTTGTTGATTTCACATTGAAATCACATTACAGTAGTTGACAACTCAATCAAAGCTAGACATTGAACTGACGTCTGTGCCCAGTGGGGGGAGGTAGACATTTCAAATAGAAAGTGTCTAAATATAGCATAAAACTGAGTAGGAGTAGGAGTGATCTTTGGAGTCTTTCAATCTCACTTAAGGTCACCAAAAAATAATATGCCTGGGATTATCGTCAGAAAGAGCTGCTGAAAAGGTGAGAACTGCTGGGAGAGAAAGATCCTGTCACAGAGGTGTTAAATCAATTGTTGCCGGGAGATCGAGTTTTGTATAAAGTAAAACATTTTGTGTGAACAATCTACCATATGATATTCTGGAACTAGCTGGCTTGTTTAAATCTTGTTACCGGTCACCCAAAGCTCACGCTCACGCTCACGCTCACGCACACGCACACGCACACGCACACGCACACACACACACACACACACACACACACACACACACACACACACACACACACACACACACACACACACACACACACACAGACACACACACATCCACAGACACACAAACCCCCCACCAGGAAACTAGCTCTTGCTTGTTTAGAGTGTGTCAGTGTATGTATGACGGTTGTTGGTTATGATTGTCCAACCAACTGCTTCTCTCTCTCTCTCTGTCATAGTCATAATCCCCCTTCCCGGGCTGCTCTCAGGAGCTTTTAACGTCATGGTAGGCATACATTACAGGAAACCATTATGAATTACAAAGCCCAGCCACACGCTATGTCCCCACATATAATCATATCAGCTGGAGTAGGATGATGGACATGCTCACATGCAGAGGCTACAAAGGTTTTGAGTGTCAAAAACGACTGTAGTTCTATCCAATCATAATGTCAAGATCTGCAAATAAAAATGTAGTTCAGCTGCATCTGGCCCATAACAGAGTGGAGGTCTTGCTCTTCATTGTAATCAGATGGCTAATATTAATCCTATGCATGCAGGTCTCTCTTTGCTAAGAGTTGAGGAAAGACTGACTGTGCCACTTCTTGTTTTTACGAGAAACATTACAGTTTTTTTTCGATTGCTAAACGACAGTGGGCACAACTGGAGTCACATGTGCAAAACTCTAACTACAGTCTGCACTACCAACAGTCACCTGAGCTAAACAGTTCACATCACCTGCAAAACTCATTCCAAGCAACACAACTCTTAACACATGGCTCAAAACACGCTCAGTGCAGCCAAACACTATGCACAACCCTCACTGAGATAACACACACTGTCACTCAGAACACACTGAGAGTAAAAACACTAGCATCAAACACCAATACAGAAAATACAAACTTTTCATTTTTACAGTTTGAACAATTTCAGTGACTTCATACAAAGTAATATTTTCTTCAAAGAAAAGAGTGACATTCTTTCACATGATTTATTAAATTTTTTAGAACATAACAATTCTTTAAGGTAAATGAAAATTAGCAGTTTGCTTCAATAGTCTGTAGTAATTTACGGAATTACAGTAATGAGAAAAAAAAGGTAGAAACTAAAAGTACATACTGTAATTCGAACAAATAATTGAGGGGCTAATCCTGCCTCTCTCTAGCATCAGGCCACAGGTTTTCTTCAACATCACATCTAATGTTTTCTCTTGCCATGCACCTGGGGAAGAACCTTCTGGAGTGCCTCATCCATCCCTGGCAGTCCTCTGGACTCGTGTCCTCACATCCGGCAAGCATGGCTTCCAAAAGAGACATTTGGTCATGTGGGTGGTGACCAAACACTTTCCACCTCCAGGCAGAGAAAAACTCCTCTATTGGGTTGAGGAAGGGTGAATATGCAGGCAGGTACAAAACCATAAATCTGTGATGTGCTGCAAACCAATCTGTGACAGCTGCAGAGTGGTGAAAAGCAACGTTATCGCAAACTATGACAAAAACTTGGGGGTTTCTTACTGGCTCCCCCTGTTCTGCTGGCACTAGCTGAGCATAGAGCTGTTCTAGGAAAGCTATAAGCCTTTCTGTGTTGTATGGGCCAATGAGTGGTGTGTTGAGAAGCAAACCATCATTGGCCATTGCAGGCCCCTTTGGCCTGGAACCTCCACAGTGGCCCTTTGACCTATAACATTCCTTCCTCTGCGCCGTGTTTTGGCAAGGTTAAATCCAGCTTCATCGATAAATACAAATGAATGTGGTCTTTCCAGTGCTTCCACCTCCATTACTCTCTGAAAAACAGTAAGTGCACAGTTTTACTGTAGAAATGCTAGTGTTTTTTTTTACTGTAAATATTTTGTATAGCTGTGTACGTAACCTCAGACGTCTTACCTGGACATATTGGTATCTTTGCTCTTTTACCCGTTCACTGTTTCTCTCAAACGGTACAGTGTATAACTGTTTCATTGTAACTTGGTGTTTCTTTAGGACTCGAGCAATAGTTGTTGTGCTGACAGAATTAACATTTTCAAATATATCATTATCAGCCAGCACTCTATCTTGAATCTCCCGCAGTTTTATTGCATTGTTGACAAGAACCATGTCAACAATAGCATTTTCCTGCGCATCTGAAAATATTTTTCCTCTTCCCCCCGTTGGGGGCAGCCTTTGGGTCCTGTTGTAAAAATATATTTTACAGTCAAACTTACTGTAATATATATATGTGTAAATATTCTATAATTGCAATACAAAATAGATTCCTGTAATGTTTTCATTTACTGTAAGGATGTAACTCTCACCTGTTTGCATGATGGAAAATTCGCATTACAGATGCCACTGTGGATCTTTGCAGAATGGGTTGCACCCTCAACCCAGCCTCTCTCAATGAGAGACCATGGTTCACGACATGGTCTATAAGTGTAGCCCTTATTTCATCTGAAATAACAGCTCTTTGTCTTCTTTGTCTTCCTCCACGCATCCGCCCTCTCCCTGCCACCCTTCTCCCTCCACGAACCCATCTTCCTTGTTCCATTTCCAAAATGAGTCTTTCTGAGCTCTACCTATATATACTGTAATATGTGTGTGTTCACTAAGAATTCTAAAACAAGACACCTGCTTAGCCTTTCAGCTGAAATTGCAATCAGCAGTGTTTGAAAGGCACAAGGCTGAAATCTATTCCGTTTTGAATGTGTGGTTCACAGTTTTGACAGCAGTGTGTTAGCATTTGAACAAAGTGCTGTAAATCCAGTGTTGTGCAGGTTGTGGTTAAAGTCATGGGATAAGTGTGTAGAGTTTTGAAAACTGTGTTCAAGCAATGAAAAACGAACTAGAGTTTGGTCCACATGAACTGCTGCTGTGCAGACTGTAGTTAGAGTTTTGCACATGTGACTCCAGTTGTGTCCACTGTCGTTTAGCAATCGAAAAAAACTGTAATGTGTTGGAAATTCCAAATTGTTTACATAGTCAACTTACACACAGCACTGACACACACACACTTACCCCACCAGGCATGCCACCAGGGGTCTTTTCACAGTCCACAGGTCCATTACAAATTCAAGGAAACATACAGTATTATACAGAGCCGTAAGTTTACGGAACTCCCTTCCATCTTATATAGCGCAAGTGAACAGCAAACCTGGTTTCAAAAACAAATAAAGCAATACCTCACTGCACAACTCCTCTCCCCCATGTGACCTACTTGTTGTGTGTGTACTGACATGTTCATGTTTGTAACCCTTGTGTGGTGTCCGGGTCTGTGGGACCCATTTTCAAAGTTTACTAAAAGAAAAATGAGACAATTCATTATTTTTTTCAACTTGAGACTCATTGGCCTTGGCTCATTTTCTGTGAAGAGCATGTAAAACAACACATTTTCATTTGTCATTGAGTGCCCCCCCACACACACACACACGGGGCCGCTGAACCCGAGGGAAATAAAAGTGTGGTTAAGTGTGTGTGTAGTAAACATGAAACAAAAAAGGTTGCTGTGTGCCTTCCCTGTTTCTTCCTCCTCCTTGGGCCTGCTGTTTCAACATAGCACTAAGAACCTGTCTGTCTACCTGCCTGTCTGCCTGTCTCCCACTTCTCTTTACCCTTTGTAGTGTGTGAAACTACATAATGTCTTACGGGAACCTGTACAATGTTATTACAATACATTATTTTCGATACATTGTAAAAAAAAAAAAAAATCAGTAAGAGTGACATAACAAATAAATAGCTTTGCATGTGTGGCTCCTTACCACAATCAATCAGTATGGCAAAAATCTTCTCTGCTCAGAGGGCCTTTTTTTTTGCAGAGAGAGAAGCTAGTGTGGAAGGAGCATCTTTTACTTTGGAAAATGAATCATTTTCCGAATATGAGGATCATGTCAATTCGAAGTCTGACAGTGAGTTAGAAGAAGAGGACGAGATTGACCTTCAGACAGCCCCAGGACCAGCCTATCAGCAACCAGTTCATCAGCAGGCTGCAGGAGGAGAAATATAGATGTCAAAAAAAATTGAAATTGAATGGTCTTCTTGCCTAAGGAATGAGCCAACCAACATGGCTGCCAAAGTGATAAGGATGCAACCAGGGCCGACGCGGATATGCAGGACATAAAGGGCCGACGCGGATATGCAGGACATAAAGGATATGCAGGACATAAAGGATATGCAGGACATAAAGGCCCGACGCGGATATGTAGGACATAAAGGATACGCAGGACATAAAGGGCCGACGCGGATATGCAGGACATAAAGGGCCGACGCGGATATGCAGGACATAAAGGATATGCAGGACATAAAGGGATATGCAGGACATAAAGGGATATGCAGGACATAAAGGGATATGCAGGACATAAAGGATATGCAGGACATAAAGGGATATGCAGGACATAAAGGGATATGCAGGACATAAAGGGATATGCAGGACATAAAGGGATATGCAGGACATAAAGGGATATGCAGGACATAAAGGGATATGCAGGGCATAAAGTATATGCAGGACATAAAGGATATGCAGGACATAAAGGGCCGACGCGGATATGCAGGACATAAAGGGATATGCAGGACATAAAGGGATATGCAGGACATAAAGGATATGCAGGACATAAAGGGATATGCAGGACATAAAGGGATATGCAGGACATAAAGGGATATGCAGGACATAAAGGGATATGCAGAACATAAAGGGATATGCAGGACATAAAGGATATGCAGGACATAAAGGGATATGCAGGACATAAAGGATATGTAGGACATAAAGGATATGCAGGACATAAAGGGATATGCAGGACATAAAGGATATGCAGGACATAAAGGGATATGCAGGACATAAAGGATATGCAGGACATAAAGGATATGCAGGACATAAAGGGATATGCAGGACATAAAGGATATGCAGGACATAAAGGGATATGCAGGACATAAAGGGATATGCAGGACATAAAGTATATGCAGGACATAAAGGGATATGCAGGACATAAAGGATATGCAGGACATAAATGGATATGCAGGACATAAAGGGATATGCAGGACATAAAGGGATATGCAGGACATAAAGTGATATGCAGGACATAAAGGATATGCAGGACATAAAGGATATGCAGGACATAAAGGGATATGCAGGACATAAAGGGCCGACGCGGATATGCAGGACATAAAGGGATATGCAGAACATAAAGTATATGCAGGACATAAAGGGATATGCAGGACATAAAGGATATGCAGGACATAAAGGGATATGCAGGACATAAAGGGCTGACGCGGATATGCAGGACATAAAGTCTTCTTTTGAATTGTTCATCCCAGACACCATCCAGAAAATTGTTGTGTGCTCCTCATGACTGTCTGGGTGTGTTTGGACCATTCTAGTTTGTTGGTGATGTGGACACCAAGGAACTGCCGCACTACAGCCCCATCGATGAGAATTCGGGCATGCTCAGTACTCCTTTTTCTGTAGTCCACAATCATCTCTTTTGTCTTGATTACGTTGAGGGATAGGTTGTTATTCTGGCACCACCCGCCCAGGTCTCTGACCTCCTCCCTATAGGCTGTCTCGTCATTGTCGGTGATCAGGCCACTGTTGTGTCGTCTGCAAACTTAATGATGGTATTGGAGTCGTGTCTGGCCATCCAGTTGTGGGTGAACAGGGAGTACAGAGGGGGGGACTCACCAAGCACCCCTGAGGGGCTCCGGTGTTGAGGATCAGCGTGGCAGATGTGTTGCTTCCTACCCTCACCACTTGGGGTGGTGGCCAGTCAGGAAGTCCAGGATCCAGTTGCAGAGGGAGATGTTTAGGCCCAGGGTCCTTAGCTTAGTGATGAGCTTTGAGGGCACTATGGTGTTGAAAGCTGGGTTCTAGTCAATGAATTGCATTCTCACGTAGGTGTTCCTTTTGTCCAGGTGGGAAAGGGCAGTGTTTAGTTTGCACCATCATCATGAGCAGTATACAAATTGGAGCGGGTCTATGGTTTCTGGGATAATGGTGTTAATGTGAGCCATTACCAGCCTTTCAAAGCACTTCATTGCTACAGACATGAGTGCTACAGGTCTGTAGTCATTTAGGCAAGTTACCTTAGTGCTCTTGGGCACAGGGACTATGGTGGTCTGCTTGAAGAATGTTGGTATTACAGACTCAATCAGGGACATGTTAAAAATGTCAGTGAAGACACCTGCCAATTGGTCAGCACATGCACGGAGCACACATCCTGGTAATCCGTCTGGCCCAGCGGCGCTTTGCCTGTTTGATGGTTCGTCTGAGGGTCTAGCAGGATTTCTTATAAGCTTTCGGGTTAGAGTCCCGCTCCTTGAAAGCGGCAGCTCTACCCTTTAGCTCAGTGCGGATGTTGCCTGTAATCCATGGCTTCTGGTTGGGGTATGTACGTACGGTCACTGTGGGGACGACGTCATCGATGCACTTATTGTAGGTTAGCATCTACTTCATCTGACCACTTTTTATAGACTGAGTCACTGGTGCTTCCAGCTTTAATTTTTGCTTGTAAGCAGGAATCAGGAGGATATAATTATATATGTCAGTGAGTGAGTGAGATGTGGGTAAAATTCCTGAACTAAGTGTTTTCATCATCTGGATCTAGATTGCAGCCAGTAGTCACAAGAAGAAGCACTATGATGTGTGTGGACCCAAGAAGGACAGGAAGACACAGTACACATGCATCAAGTGCAAGAAATACATTTGCAACACACACACAGTAAAACTCTGTCCCTCATGTGGTGTGTAGACTGACCTTAATTTGTGTTAAATGGGGCCATTTCTCATTTCCATAAAATACTGTATATAAAATTTGTCCTTCCAATTTTTTCAGTTCAAAGCAATAAACATCAATAGTGATGAAAACCTTGTTTTATTTATATTTGTTAAAGATAAACATGATTCATTCCATCCATGTCTTGATTATAATTGATTTTTGTTTACTAAAACGAATAGCGCTTTTATAGATAAATGTAATCTAGCAGAGGTAAATGGCAAATATTAATGGTCTATGCTGTCTGTATTGATTGTAACTGATAGAAGTAAACATCTAAGTATGAAGTATTTTTACTTAAACTGTTATGGCTGTATTGTTTTACAAACCCAATAATGAATAACAAAAACATGAACACCACACACGGGTTCAATGTCTGTCAATTGTAAAGTCTTTTGTCTGTCATGTCTTTTTCGTTGTGTCAGACCACAGTAATACTAGCTGTCGCCATTGGCGTCGACTGGCATCGGCTAATGGGGATCCTAATAAATCAGATCAAAACTTTCAGGAAGTATTCATACCCCTTGACTTTTTTCCTTATTTTGTTGTTACAGCCTGAATTCAAAATGGATTAAATAAAATAAAACATCTCAACCATCCACACACTACCCCATAATGATAAAGTGAAAACACGTTTTTAGAAATGTTTGCTAATTTATTGAAAATGAAATACAGGAATATCTCATTTACATAATTATTCACAACCCTGAGTCAATACATGCTAGAATCACCTTTGGCAGCAATTACAGCTGTGAGTCTTTCTGGGTCTCTAAGAGCTTTGCACACCTGGATTGTGCAATATATATATTTTTTTTCTTCTTCAAGATCTGTCAAGTTGGTTGTTGATCAATGCTTTACAGACATTTTTCAAGTATTGCCATAGATTTCCAAATCGATTTAATTCAAAACTAACTAGGCCACTCAGGAACATTCAATTTCGTCTTGGTAAGCAACTGTATATTACACCTGCTGAAAGGTGAATCTGTCTCCCATTGTCTGTTGGAAAGCAGTCTGAAACAGGTTCTCCTCTAGGAATCTGTCTCCCATTGTCTGTTGGAAAGCAGTCTGAAACAGCTTATCCTCTAGGAATCTGTCTCCCATTGTCTGTTTTAAAGCAGTCTGAAACAGGTTCTCCTCTAGGAATCTGTCTCCAATTGTCTGTTGGAAAGCAGTCTGAAACAGGTTCTCCTCTAGGAATCTGTCTCCCATTGTCTGTTGGAAAGCAGTCTGAAACAGGTTCTCCTCTAGGAATCTGTCTCCCATTGTCTGTTGGAAAGCAGTCTGAAACAGGTTCTCCTCTAGGAATCTGTCTCCCATTGTCTGTTGTAAAGCAGTCTGAAACAGGTTCTCCTCTAGGAATCTGTCTCCCATTGTCTGTTGGAAAGCAGTCTGAAACAGCTTATCCTCTAGGAATCTGTCTCCAATTGTCTGTTGGAAAGCAGTCTGAAACAGGTTAATCTCTAGGAATCTGGCTCCCATTGTCTGATGGAAAGCAGTCTGAAACAGCTTATCCTCTAGGAATCTGTCTCCCATTGTCTGTTGGAAAGCAGTCTGAAACAGGTTATCCTCTAGGAATCTGTCTCCCATTGTCTGTTGGAAATCAGTCTGAAACAGCTTATCCTCTAGGAATCTGTCTCCCATTGTCTGTTGGAAAGCAGTCTGAAACAGGTTAATCTCTAGGAATCTGGCTCCCATTGTCTGTTGGAAAGCAGTCTGAAACAGCTTATCCTCTAGGAATCTGTCTCCCATTGTCTGTTGGAAAGCAGTCTGAAACAGGTTATCCTCTAGGAATCTGTCTCCCATTGTCTGTTGGAAAGCAGTCTGAAACAGGTTCTCCTCTAGGAATCTGTCTCCCATTGTCTGTTGGAAAGCAGTCTGAAACAGCTTATCCTCTAGGAATCTGTCTCCCATTGTCTGTTGGAAAGCAGTCTGAAACAGGTTATCCTCTAGGAATCTGTCTCCCATTGTCTGTTGGAAAGCAGTCTGAAACAGCTTATCCTCTAGGAATCTGTCTCCCATTGTCTGTTGGAAAGCAGTCTGAAACAGGTTATCCTCTAGGATTTTGCCTGTGCTTAGATCTATTCCATTTATTTTTATGCCCAAACATAACACTTCTGTATTCAGGACATAAAGTTAATTTCTATGCCAAATTTTTTTAATAGTTTTACCTTAGTTCCTTATTGCAAACAGGATGCATGTTTGGGAATATTTTTATTCACATCATCATGATGATACAAAGTTCTGAATGTGGTTTCATTTGGAAATGACTAACATTCTGGGTGGCGTGCTCAGGTTGACTTTCCCTTGGAATCGCCCAGATACTGTTAGGATTAGTTTAGTCAGTGGACTTTTTTTCCTTTCCCTCCATTAGCTTAATTCAACAGGCTGAAAGGACGCCATCTATGATCTCTCTGTGATAAACTTGCAGGTAACCTTCCTTGTCCAATTGTTGCTGGATCTTTAATCCAGCCTTCAGCTCCCTTTAAATATGGTGTCTCTGTAAGAGGATTTCTGATGTTAACCCTCGGAACAATACTGCCAGCTGTCACACTCTCATAGACCCCTGGCGGTGTCACAGGCTAGGCTGAGGAGGGGCTGGATGGGCTGGTCACA
The DNA here is from genome assembly GCF_018296145.1 of Oncorhynchus tshawytscha. Lineage (NCBI taxonomy): Eukaryota > Metazoa > Chordata > Actinopteri > Salmoniformes > Salmonidae > Oncorhynchus > Oncorhynchus tshawytscha. Next base: position 73,750,053 of record NC_056433.1, read on the forward strand.
GTGTGGCGATGGAGGGATAGAGGGGGGGCTAGAACTGATGATTGGAGGGGAAAATAGGGAGTGGATGCAGGCATGGGAGGCAGAGAGGGAGGGATGGGAGGGCTGGGAATAGAGGGCTGGAGGGGAGGGCTGGGTCTCTTGATGGATGGGTGGGGCAGAACAGAAAGGGGATGGATGGAAGGGATGGTTGGGTATGATGGGATGGGTGTAAGAGAAAGGGAGGGGATGCCTGGAAAGTGTGTTGATCTCCTTAGTCCAGCACAGCTCACCAGCCAGAAAGGAGAGAGGGACGCCCATTCGGACGGTCCAAAAGTATCTTTAAACCTGGAGCGTGAAAGGAGATCAAGAATTGCCTATCTCATCCGTTCCCATTCTTCTTTTCTGTCCTCTTCTCTCTCTCTCTCTTTCGTTCTCGTTCCCTCTCTTTTCACCCTCATCCATCCTGGGTTGGGTCAGTGCTTTTCTATGGGTTGCTGCTGATACAGCGTGGACTGGGAAAGACTAGGGATTTGTGATGGTTGTGGCTCTGGATGCAGTGTGGGTGAGGGTGAAGGGGGTGTGCAAACAGAATGGACTCCTCATTCTTTCTGTGTTGGCTGTGGTCATAGGATGCCTGCTGGGCTTCTTCCTAAGGACTAAAAGGCTCACAGAGCAGGTCAGTAAGCAGCCTCCTTCCTACATACTCCCTACTCCCCTATGTGATTCCTTGGTTGTATTCCATCAGCCACACTCCTCCCTCTGTCATCCCCTGGTTCAACAATGATCTACCTATAAATCCTTTCCTATACTCTACCCAATAAACCCTTTCCTATACCCTACCTATAAACTATTTTCAATACCCTACCTACGAACCCCTTCCTATACCCTACCTATAAACTATTTTCTATACCCTACCTATGAACCTCTTCCTATACCCTACCTATAAACTCTTTTCTATACCCTACCTATGAACCTCTTCCTATACCCTACCTATAAACCCTTTGCTATACCCTACCTATGAACCCATTCCTATACCATACCTATAAACCCTTTGCTATACCCTACCTATGAATCCCTTCCTATACCATACCTATAAACCCTTTGCTATACCCTACCTATAAACCCTTTGCTATACCCTACCTATGAACCCCTTCCTATACCCTACCTATAAACCCTTTGCTATACCATACCTATAAACCCTTTGCTATACCATACCTATAAACCCTTTGCTATACCCTACCTATGAACCTGTGGAAGTAATACTAAACCCAGGATCTCCACATTCCCCCCGTGTGATGCCATGGTCCAACATGTGCTGTTATCTACAGTATAAAGCCTATACTCTACCCTTCCCACAAACCTGTCAATGTACACCCAAATCACTGGTCCAAAAGGCCAAAATACTATTTGTTGTGAGCCCACCTCCTAACCTTGTGTGGTTGTGTTCCTCTATCCCAAAATAAGGTCCTATCTATGTAGACTCCCATCATTCCCCACCCTGGCCGCTATGTGCAAGAAGAGATCCACTGAATGTGTTCAAAAAGACAGAGTGATGTGTTAATTATAATGTATTGTAGTAAGCACCACATGGCAGCTCAATAGCTTCATAGTACGACAAGGTGTAGGGTGAGGAGTGGGTTGCCAAATCCAGGTCTAACTTACATGTACAGCTTTATTGAAACACCTACTCTGACCTTTGATAAGCTGACTGGATCACTGACACCACCCCATCCATAATATTAACCTTTATTTATCCAGTCTAGTCTCATCTTGAGTTCTCTTTTTCTACTGAGAAACTCTTTTTCAAGAGAGACCTGGTCCAATATTAGTCGGTATAAAAAGCTGGAGTTGGCCTTCCGTGCACTATTGTCTCCTGACAGAACCGTACGTTACATCTCAAAGCAGATGTGACACTTGCCCCCCACCCCTGATCACAGCTTCCCCATGGAGAAGGTCCAGGTCCCATACGCATGAGGGCCGGCAGCTTTCTCTCCCACCTCAGCGTTTATCCCCCTCACCCCCTGTGAGTAAAGCTATATCATATTCTGGAATAGGGCTTAAATATAGCAGGATAGTCCTTCACTCTGACTATGGCGGATTATCATCCAATCAAACAAATGCTTTCCTCCTATCCCTCCGTCATAACTACAATAACCAAAAGTACCTTTTTTTTATATTTATTTAACCTTTATTTATCCAGGCGAATCAATAAAGAACAAATTTGTGTTTACAACGAAGGCCTGAAAAGCTCTTAGCCTCTACATATTGAAAGACAAGTTGGAGATTGGAGATTGCTGGAGGCCTCTGACTGTGATTAGTAATTTTGTTGGTTGAGTTGAGTTGGGTGCTGGGGGCTGTTATTTTTTGCTTGATTCTGAAGGTAGCTAGCTACCTACAGTTATTATGTGTAATCAGTGGACTATACTATCTGCAATGTACATTAGCCAAAAGTGCCTCTTAGCCCCTCCATTTTGAAAGACATGTTGGAAATATAGAGTGAAGAAGGCCTCTGTGATGTCTGATAAATTACAGTGGGCTTTAGGCTGGAAATGTTGGTTGACTTGAGTTGAGGGCTGGGAGCGGTTTGCATTAGTTTTGAAAGTAGATACCTGGATATAATTATTATGTGTAATAAGTGTTTTTTTCAGTGTCTCTAGATGTACATTTCTGACATGTTGGAGATAGATGAAGGCTCCTGAGGTTTCACGTAAATTAAAGTGGGCTTTCATTCCTTTTGGTTGTTGAGTTGGCGGCTGGGGGAGATACAGTGACATGACTGTGAACAGGTTAGATGGGTTGAGTAGGCTGTACTTATGTTGGTGGTTGAGTAGAGTTGGGGGCTGGAGATGGACATAGAGATGGAGAGATGGAGAGGAGAAGAAGGGCAATGAGAGGGACAGGCTAACATGTAACCATAAAGAGGTGAAATGGGCCCTGTCATTAGAGGGATGAAGAAATTAGAGTGGGCTTTGATTTAGTCATGCTGGTGCTTTATTTATTAAAAAGTATGGGGGCTGGAGGTGTGCCAAATCCTCTTCAATTTGCAGTGAAGGTTACACAGTCCCACACCACAAAGAGAAAAGGGGAGAGAGAGAGAGAAAGAGAGAGAGAAAGAGAGAGAGAGAAAGAAATATATTTAAAAAGAGAACGAGAGAGAGAAAGTGGAAGAGAGACTTAATGTACGGTTGAGTATGAGGCTAAATAGACTGCTTATGGTTTATTATTATTCTGCCGTTCAATGCTGATGAAATCTCTTAGAGCCTGCTACATTGGCATTAGCGTCTTCACTGCACATAGTTATTGTAATATATCAATATGATCCTATTCATATTCTCTCCAATAGCTCCCACTTCTCACAGTTCAATGGTTTAAGGACCCTGACTGTGTTACCTGAAGGTTAGTGCTATCTGGGATCCTTGGGACATCCCTAACCTAAAACCTAACCTTAACCACTAACCTTATCTTAATCTTATCCATAACCATAACCCTTACCCAACCCTAACCCTAACCGTAACCATTTTAAATGTACATTTCAATGGGGTATGGACGTCCCAAGAATTTGGGATTTGCAAGGACTGTTGTCTGAATGCCCAGCCTCCACTTCACCTACATATAAATGAAGAGAGATTACAAAATAACCCTAATGAACCATGCACATTGCTTTTAATCAGTATCTGATGCAGTATCTGATTCAATAAGATGGTTGTTCACACACCCTGTGCTGCTGCAGGTGATTTGAGAAAAAAACGAATCCCCTGGTTTAACGAGTGATGATCTACCTGAACTCAACAACAACAACAAAATATCCTCTCACTGTCAACTGCGTTTATTTTCAGCAAACATGTGTAAATATTTGTATGAACATAACAAGATTCAACAACTGAGACATAAACTGAACAAGTTTCCCAGACATGTGACTAACAGAAATGGAATAATGTGTCGCTGAACAAAGGGGGTTAAAATCAAAAGTAACAGTCAGTATCTGGTTGTGGCCACCAGCTGCTTTAAGTACTGCAGTGCATCTCCTCCTCGTGAACTGCACCAGATTTGCCAGTTCCTGCTGTGAGATGTTACCCCACCCTTCCACCAAGGCACCTGCAAGTTCCCGGACAGTTCTGGGGGAGAATGGCCCTAGCCCTCACCCTCCGATCCAACAGGTCCCAGACGTGCTCAATGGGATTGAGATCCGGGCTCTTCGCTGTCCATGGCAGAACACTGACATTCCTGTCTTGCAGGAAATCACACACAGAATGAGCAATATAGCTGGTGGCATTGTCATTCTGGAGGGTCATGTCAGGATGAGCCTGCAGGAAGGGTACCACATGAGGGAGGAGGATGTCTTCCCTGTAACGCACAGCATTGAGATTGCCTGTAATGACAACAAGTTCAGTCCGATGATGCTGTGACACACCGCCCCAGACCATGACGGACCCTCCACCTCCAAATCGATCCCGCTCCAGAGTACAGGCCTCAGTGTAACGCTCATTCCTTCGACGATAAATGCGAATCCGACCATCATCCCTGGTGAGACAAAACTGTGACTTGTCAGTGAAGAGCACTTTTTGCCAGTCCTGTCTGGTCCAGTGACGGTGGGTTTGTGCCCATAGGCGACGTTGTTGCCGGTGATGTCTGGTGAGGACCTGCCTTACAACAGGCCTACAAGCCCTCAGTCAAGGATCTCAGCCTATTGAGAGACAGTCTGAGCACTGATGGAGCAGGCTATTGTTATTTTATTGCTGCTCTTTAATAATTTGTTATTTTTATCTCTTACGTTGTTTAGGTATTTTCTTAAAACTGCATTATTGGTTAGGGACTTGTAAATAAGCATTTGACTGTAAGGTGTTGTATTCAGCGCATGTGACAAATAACATTTGATTTGATTTGATTCCGAATAATGATCTTAGACGTGATGACGGGCGCAGTGGGAGAAATGGTTGAGGAGAGAAGAGGAGGGATCGGGCAGGCAGACAGCAGACTTGGCTCAGACCCAGTTTGTCTGGATATTTACACCAGGGGAACCAAAGGGTGCTGCTGCTGCCCATTCTGTCCAATCCTATCAGGCAGGATGGCCTGAGGTGTAGAGGGAGAGCACATGAGATCAGTGGAGTGAGTTGGGGGGTTTTCATACAGTAGCTATATCTGGGATGAATGTGACTATAACACAATAACTTAATTGATGCTCAAGCTTTCCTCAACACTTTACACAGAGGGTTCTACATGGAACCCAAAAGGGGTCTACATGGAGCCCGAAAGTGTTCTCCAAAGGGTTATCCTATGGGGACAGCTGAAGAACCCTTTAAGGACTCAAGAGTATTCAAGTGTAAAAGTGATCGTTGCAATTGATCAGAGTCAGCATGGGGGAATTGACTGCCACTCACTGAGACACAGGGTCAGCAGTTTGGGACCATAGTTATGGAACTCTTATTAATAGACAATAATCTTGCATAGCCTAACATCACAATCAGTAACAGTTTATAATCATGGCCAACCTCATTAGCAGTGTTAGAGTACTTTCATGAACAGCAAAGTGAATGACTATTTGGTAACACTTCCCTTGACACCCAGCATCATAACATGTTATGACACGGTCATAACCATGTCTTAATATGTCATAACATAACATAATATTATTTTGTATTTTTTAATATTAATAATATTATTTTTTATTTAACTAGGCAAGTCAGTTAAGAACAAATTCTTATTTACAATGACGGCCTACCCCTGCCAAACCCAAACCCGGACGACGGTGGGCCAATTGTGCGCTGCACTATGGGACTGCCAATCACGGCCGGTTGTGATACAGCCTGGAATCGAACCAGGGTCTGTAGTGATGCCTCTAGCACTGAGATGCACTGCCTTAGAGCTCTACGCCACTAATATTGTCACAACACTGTCATGACACATATATTTAAACCTGTAGTGACATATATTGCATTACTTTATGGCTGGTTATGACATCTACATAAGAGTGTCAAAATCCCACATAACCTACCACACAAGGTAAGACATTCCATTCCGCTATAGCATACTTGTCAACAGTATGAATATGTTATATGACATTTTTCTGAAATATACCATAGTAAATGATGTCAGACATGCACCTAACCCAATGCTCTGTTGCTGATGACATAATGCTTCTTGACAGTGTCATGAAGTCTATTTTCTTAGTCCAAGTAAAGTGACACAGGATGGTCATAATGCTTCTTGACAGTGTTATAAAGTGTATTTTCTTAGTCCAAGTAAAGTGACACAGGATGGTCATAATGCTTCTTGACAGTGTTATAAAGTGTATTTTCTAAGTCCAAGTAAAGTGACACAGGATGGTCATAATGCTTCTTGACAGTGTCATAAAGTGTATTATCTTAGTCCAAGTAAAGTGACACAGGATGGTCATAATGCTTCTTGACAGTGTCATAAAGTGTATTTTCTTAGTCCAAGTAAAGTGACACAGGATGGTCATAATGCTTCTTGACAGTGTCATAAAGTATATTTTCTTAGTCCAAGTAAAGTGACACAGGATGGTCATAATGCTTCTTGACAGTGTTATAAAGTGTATTTTCTTAGTCCAAGTAAAGTGACACAGGATGGTCATAATGCTTCTTGACAGTGTCGTAAAGTATATTTTCTTAGTCCAAGTAAAGTGACATAGGATGGTCATAATGCTTCTTGACAGTGTTATAAAGTGTATTGTCTTAGTCCAAGTAAAGTGACACAGGATGGTCATAATGCTTTTTGACAGTGTCGTAAAGTGTATTTCATGCACGTTATTTAGAATATGATGGAAAAAAACAGGACTGTAAAGAATTCATTACAACAATAACAAAGGACTTAAGAAACAAACTTTCAAACAAAAGGAAACTTCTTTCTCAGGCAAAAAAATACATTTGAATAAATGTGGGTTTTGACACTCTTATGTAGGTGTCATAACCAGCCATAAAATATATATATATATATTTACACCTGTTGTGACATATATTGCTATACTTTATGGCTGGTTATGACACCTACATAAGAGCGTATATATGGGTCATGACAGTGGTTTGACCATATTATGACAGGTTATGACAAATGCCAGCTGTTATGACATATGCTATGATCGTGTCATAATGTGTTATGTGACTAGGTGTCAAGTAAAGTGTTACCAACTATTTCTGGACCATGTGGTAATGGCTATGTGCTTGCTGTGCCAATGAATAGTGGCAGACTAGCAGGCGGTGCCAACAACTGTGTTTAGGGGTAGTTTAAATAAGGAGAGGTCTGTTGAAGTGTGTTCTTGTTTAGACCCCGACTGGCTTGGGTTTAAAAGCTTTGGGCTAAACAAGTTTTTTTTAAATTGTCCTTGAGCATCTGCCCTCACAACAGGGTCAGGTGCATGGAGTGAAAGTCTCTGCTGATTGTTAGTTCTCCTTGAGAGTTTATTGATAGAACATGATAATATACTGTAATGACTGTCGTAGAGTAGCAGGGTTTACAGAGGTCTCCAACCCGGATGTTGTACTTGTCTCCTCTCTCTTCTTTATGGTCTAAAACTACATCAAAGTTCATTCCACAGGTGAAGAGAGTCTAAATAACTTTGTGTAAACGCATGAAGAATAAAATTCAGAATTCAACATGGTGTAAATTTAGTAATCAACAATATATCATGGCATAAAATATTTCCAGAATCTGAGAATCTACTGTGGAGTGAGGAAACCTAATACAGTCATGACACATCACATTTGTCAGATTTCAGCCAAGAACAGAGTGAAATAAAACACAAATATGTTTAGCATCTTGCATGCAAACTGATCCGTAAGCAGACCTGTGTTCAATAACACACTGCTTAGCCATCACACACTCTCCTCTCTACACTGAGTCTAAAGGGCTCTCCACAGTGATTTCACAGTCTACGTGAACACAGTCTACGTGAACACAGTCTACGTGAACACAGTCTACGTGAACACAGTCTACGTGAAGGGTTAGTATACTGAATCAACACGCTCTCACAGTCTCACGTCAGAATTAGACGTTCATCCATGTTTCTGAAACGTCAGATTTCAAAGTTGTTCCAAACATCTAATTTCAAAGCGTTTAAGGTTAAATTTAGGCACTAAGTCTGACTTTTTAAGGTTAGGGTTATATTTAGGATTTAACTCCAAATAGTTGAGGTAAGGGTTAAGGTTTAGGATAGGCTTAAAACAAAAATCTCAAAAACAACTTTCCATCGCTGGAATCGAACTTGCAACCTTTGGCACCAGAAGCAGATGTTTCCCTAACAACAAAAACCTATAAAACAACTTTCTATCGCTGGAATCGAACTTGCAACCTTTGGCACCAGAAGCAGATGTTTCCCTAACAACAAAAACCTATAAAACAACTTTCTATCGCTGGAATCGAACTTGCAACCTTTGGCACCAGAAGCAGATGTTTCCCTAACAACAAAAACCTATAAAACAACTTTCTATCGCTGGAATCGAACTTGCAACCTTTGGCACCAGAAGCAGATGTTTCCCTAACAACAAAAACCTATAAAACAACTTTCTATCGTTGGATTTGAACTTGCAACCTTTGGCACCAAAAATCTCAAAAACAACTTTCTATTGGTGAATTCGAACTTGCAACATTTCGCAACCTGTTTAGCTTCCTCAGACATCTAATGTCTGCTAATGCAGACTGAATTATATCAGGGGTGACCTGGCTAGAATCCAAGGGGTTTGGATGCCCTGGGAGGCGATGGCAGTGGGTTAGGGATGTTGTTTTTCAAGCTGTTCTGGCTCTCCTTGTTGTGTCACTTGGCTGTTAAAAACGAGTATCTCTTAAATGGACCTCTGGCAGCAGCAGCCCTCGTGCACACACACACACACACACACACACACACACACACACACACACACACACACACACACACACACACACACACACACACACACACACACACACACACACACACACACAAATAAACACCCTCTCAGATACACATCCGCCGGCCATACGCAAGTGCTGATCCTGCTCTTAAACTGCAAACTAAGCTCTCTCGGACTAATGCAGAGCAGAAAAGCTCTTTAGCTGTCATTATCATGTACCATCCTCTCTCTCCATCTCTCTCTTCCATTCCTATATGTGTCTCTTTACTCCACTTTCTCTGTAGACCTTTTCTAGGTCCGTCTTCCTCTCACTCTGCCTCTATCAACCTATCTGTCTCTCACTCTGCCTCTATCAACCTCTCTATCTCTCACTCTGCCTCGCTCCACTTCTCTGTCTCTCTCACTGCCTCTCTCCACCTCTCTCTGTCTCTCTCACTGCCTCTCTCCACCTCTCTCTCCCTCTCTCACTCTGCCTCTCTCCACCTGTCTCTCACTCTGCCTCTCTCTCTCTCACTCTGCCTCTATCCACCTCTCTGTCTCTCACTGCCTCTATCCACATTTCTCTCTCATTCTGCCTCTATCCACATCTCACTCTGCCTCTATCCACATCTCCATCTCTCACTCTGCCTCTCCACCTCTTTGTCTCTCACTCTGCCTCTCTCCACCTCTCCGTCTCTCACTCTGCCTCTCTCCACCTCTCTCTCTCTCTCTCTCTCTCTCTCTCTCTCTCTCACTCTGCCTCTCTCTCTTACTCTGCCTCTATCCACCTTTCTCTCTCACTCTGCCTCTATCCACATCTCTCTCTAACTTTGCCTCAATCCACATCTCCGCCTCTCACTCTGCCTCTCTCTACCTCTCTGTCTCTCACACTGCCTCTCTCCGCTACTCTGTCTCTCACTCTGCCTCCCCTCCCCTCTCTCTCTCTCTCTCTCTCTTTCTCACTCTCTATCTCTCTGGCTCCCTCTTCTCTCTATCTCTCCCCCTCTCTCACCCCCTCACTCTCCCTCCCCTTCTCCTTCTCACTCTCGCTCCCTCTACCTCTCCCCCTCTATCTCTATCTCTCTCCCTCTTCTCTCTCTCACTCGCTCTCAGTCCCTCTTCTCCCTCTCTCTCTCTCTCTCTCTCTCAATTCAGTTCAAGGGCTGTATTGGCATTGGAAACGTGTTAACATTGTCAAAGCAAGTGCAGAAGATAACAAACAAAAGTGAAATAAACAAAAAAATGAACAGTAAATGTTACACTCACGATCTACAAAAGGTGAAAGTACAAAAGGGAAATAAACAAACAGAAATATGGGTTTATTTACAGTAGTGCTTGTTCTTCACTGGTTGCCCTTTTCTTGTGGCAACAGGTCACAAATCTTGCTGCTGTGATGGCACATTGTGGTATTTCACCCAGTAGACATGGGAGTTATTCAAAATGGAGTTTGTTGTTGATCTGTGTAATCTGAGGGAAATATGTGTCTCTAATATGGTCATATATTTGGCAGGAGGTTACGAAGTGCAGCTCACTTTCCACCTCATTTTGTGGGCAGTGTGCACATAGCCTGTCATCTATTGAGAGCCAGGTCTGCCTTTCTCAATAGCAAGGCTATGCTCACTGAGTCTGTACATAGTCAAAGCTTTCCTTAATTTTGGGTCAGTCACAGTAATCAGGTATTTTGTTTAGGGCCAAATAGCATTCTAGTTTTCTCATTTTTTTGTTAATTCTTTCCAATGTGTCAAGTAATTATCTTTTTGTTTTCTCATGATTTGTTTGGGTCTAAATGTGTTGCTGTCTTTGGGCTCTGTGGGGACTCTTCTCAAGGTTCATCTCTCTGGAGGTGATGGCTTTGTTATGGAAGGTTTGGGAATCAAATCAAATTAAAGTTTATTTGTCACGTGCGCCGAAAAGAACAGGTGTAGACCTTACAGTGAAATGCTTACTTACAGGCTCTAACCAATAGTGCAAAAAAGTTATTAGGTAAACAATAGGTAAGTAAAGAAATAAAACAGTAAAAAGACAGGCTATATACAGTAGCGAGGCTATAAAAGTAGCGAGGCTACATACAGACACCGGTTAGTCAGGGTGATTGTGGTAGTATGTACATGTAGATATGGTTAAAGTGACTATGCATATGATGAACAGAGTAGCAGTAGCGTAAAAGAGGGGTTGGCGGGTGGTGGGCGGGACACAATGCAGATATCTCTGGTCAGGATGCTTTCGATGTTGTAGCTGTAGAACCTTTTGAGGATCTCAGGACCCATGCCAAATCTTTTAGTTTCCTGAGGGGGAATAGGTTTTGTCATGCCCTCTTCAAGACTGTCTTGGTGTGTTTGGACCATTCTAGTTTGTTGTTTATGTGAACACCAAGGAACTTGAAGCTCTCAACCTGCTCCACTACAGCCCGGTCGATGAGAATGGGGGCGTGCTCTGTCCTCCTTTCACTGTAGTCCACAATCGTCTCCTTAGTCTTGGTTACGTTGAGGGATAGGTTGTTATTCTGGCACCACCTGGCCAGGTCTCTGACCTCCTAACTATAGGCTGTGTCGTCGTTGTCGGTGATCACGCCTACCACTGTTGTGAATCACTTCCTTTTAGGCGGTTGTAGAATTTATCAGCTCTTTTCTAGATTTTGATAATTAGCGGGTATCGGTCTAATTCTGCTCTGCATGCATTATTTGGTGTTTTATGTTGTACACAGAGGATATTTTTTGCAGAATTCTGCATGCAGATTCTCAATTTCGTGTTTGTCCCATTTTGTGAATTTTTGGTTGGTGAGAGGACCCCAAACCTCACAACCATAAAGGACAATGGGTTCTATAACTGATTCAAGTATTTTTTGCCAGATCCTAATTGGTAAGTCGAATTTTATGTTCCTTTTGATGGCATAGAAGTACCTTCTTGCCTTGTTTCTCAGATCGGTCACAGCTTTGTGGAAGTTACCTATGGTGCTGATGTTTAGGCTGAGCTATGTATAGTTTTTTTTTGTGGCAGCATCCCTGTTTCACCCCACGGCCCCGTGGAAAGAAATGTTTGTGTTTTTTGCCAATTTTAACCGCACACTTGTTTGTGTACATCGATTTTATAATGTTGCATGTTTTTCCCCAACACCACTTTCCATCAATTTGTACAGCAGACCCTCATGCCAAATTGAGTGAAAGGCTTTTTTATCTCTCACTCTCTCTCTCCATCTCCTCTCTCTCACCCTCTTCTCTCTCTCTCTCTCTCTCCCTCTCTCTCTCTCTCTCTCTCTCCCCTTATCTCTCTCTCTCTCTCTCTCCATCTCCTCTCTCTCTGTCTCACCCTCTTCTCACTCTCTCTCTCTCCATCTCCTCCCTCTCTGTCTCACCCTCTTCTCTCTCTCTCTCTCTCCATCTCCTCTCTCTCTGTCTCACCCTCTTCTCTCTGTCTCTCTCTCTCCATCTCCTCTCTCTCTGTCTCACCCTCTTCTCACTCTCTCTCTCTCAATCTCCTCCCTCTCTGTCTCACCCACTTCTCTCTCTCTCTCTCTCTCTCTCTCTCTCTCCATCTCCTCTCTCTCTGTCTCACCCTCTTCTCTCTCTCTCTCTCCTTCTCTCTCCATCTCCTCTCTCTCTGTCTCACCCTCTTCTCTCTCTCTCTCTCCTTCTCTCTCCATCTCCTCTCTCTCTGTCTCACCCTCTTCTTGCTCTCTCTCTCTCCATCTCCTCTCTCTCTCTCTCTCTCTCTCTCTCTCCATCTCCTCTCTCTCTGTCTCACCCTCTTTCTCTCTCTCTCTCTCCTTCTCTCTCCATCTCCTCTCTCTCTGTCTCACCCTCTTCTTGCTCTCTCTCTCCATCTCCTCTCTCTCTCTCTCTCTCTCTCTCTCCATCTCTCTCTCTCTCTCTCTCTCTCTCTCTCTCTCTCTCTCTCTCTCTCTCTCTCTCTCTCTCTCTCTCTCTCTCCATCTACTCCTCTCTCTCTCTCTCTCCTTCTCTCTCCATCTCCTCTCTCTCTGTCTCACCCTCTTCTCTCTCTCTCTCTCCTTCTCTCTCCATCTCCTCTCTCTCTGTCTCATCCTCTTCTTGCTCTCTCTCTCTCCATCTCCTCTCAATTTTCAATTCAATTCAATTCAAGGGCTTTATTGGCATGGGAAACATGTGTTAACATTGCCAAAGCAAGTGAGGTAGATAATATATAAAGTGAAATAAACAATAAAAATTAACAGTAGACATCACACATACAGAAGTTTCAAAACAATAAAGACATTAGAAATGTCATATTATATATATATATACAGTGTTTTAACAATGTACAAATGGTAAAGGACACAAGATAACTCACTGGTTGCCCTTTTCTCGTGGCAACAGGTCACAAATCTTGCTGCTTTGATGGCACACTGTAGAATTTCACCCAGTAGATATGGGAGTTTTTCAAAATTGGATTTGTTTTCAAATTCTTTGTGGATCTGTGTAATCTGAGGGAAATATGTCTCTCTAATATGGTCATACATTGGGCAGGAGGTTAGGAAGTGCAGCTCAGTTTCCACCTCATTTTGTGGGCAGTGAGCACATAGCCTGTCTTCTCTTGAGAGCCATGTCTGCCTACGGCGGCCTTTCTCAATAGCAAGGCTATGCTCGCTGAGTCTGTACATAGTCAAAGCTTTCCTTAATTTTGGGTCTCTCTCTCTCTCTCTCTCCATCTCCTCTCTCTCTCTCTCTCCATCTCCTCTCTCTCTGTCTCACCCTTTTCTCTCTCTCTCTCTCCTTCTCTCTCCATCTCCTCTCTCTCTGTCTCACCCTCTTCTTGCTCTCTCTCTCTCCATCTCCTCTCTCTCTCTCTCTCTCAATCTCTCTCTCTCTCTCTCTCTCTCTCTCTCTCTCTCTCTCTCGCTCTCTCTCTCTCCCCATCTCCTCTCTCTGTGTCCCCCTCTTCTTGCTCTCTCTCTCCATCTCCTCTCTCTCTCTCTCTCTCTCTCTCTCTCCATCTCCTCTCTCAATTCAATTCAATTCAAGGGCTTTATTGGCATGGGAAACATGTGTTAACATTGCCAAAGCAAGTGAGGTAGACAACATACAAAGTGAATATATAAAGTGAAAAACAACAAAAATTAACATTAAACATTACACATACAGAAATTTCAAAACAGTAAAGACATTACAAATGTCATATTATATATATATACAGTGTTCTAAAAATGTACAAATGGCTAAAGGACACAAGATAAAATAAATAAGCATAAATATGGGTTGTATTTACAATGGTGTTTGTTCTTCACTGGTTGCCCTTTTCTCGTGGCAACAGGTCACAAATCTTGCTGCTGTGATGGCACACTGTGGAATTTCACCCAGTAGATATGGGAGTTTTTCAAAATTGGATTTGTTTTCAAATTCTTTGTGGATCTGTGTAATCTGAGGGAAATATGTCTCTCTAATATGGTCATACATTGGGCAGGAGGTTAGGAAGTGCAGCTCAGTTTCCACCTCATTTTGTGGGCAGTGAGCACATAGCCTGTCTTCTCTTGAGAGCCATGTCTGCCTACGGCGGCCTTTCTCAATAGCAAGGCTATGCTCACTGAGTCTGTACATAGTCAAGGCTTTCCTTAATTTTGGGTCAGTCACAGTGGTCAGGTATTCTGCCGCTGTGTACTCTCTGTGTAGGGCCAAATAGCATTCTAGTTTGCTCTGTTTTTTTGTTAATTCTTTCCAATGTGTTAAGTAGTTATCTTTTTGTTTTCTCATGAATTGGTTGGGTCTAATTGTGCTGCCTCTCTCTCCCTCTCTCTCTCTCTCTCTCTCTCTCTCTCTCTCTCCCTCTCTCCACTCTCACTCTCTCTCCCTTTGTCTTTGCAATGTGTGACTGTGTAACCCTCACTGCACGTTGAGGAATATTTGGCCATGAGCCATTCACAAGACACTGTATAGAACATCGTTTACACATGATTATTCTATTTGGGTAGCTAGCTAAGAAATGAAAAACATAATTCTTATGGATGACATTGATATGAACCTCATTTAATCATAATGGGTCCTGTTTTTCCAATATAAGAACTCTTGTCAAATCAACCACCAGTATGACTAAGTCAAAGCCCACTCTAATTTCTGTGAAACTCATATTTTTTTATCAATCACATTCTCTCCCACTCTTTCATCCTTTATGTATCATCACATCTATCTTTTACCCTGGGTCTCCATCTCTTCCTCCCTCCCTCCCTCCTTCGCTCTCTCTCTCTCTCTCTCTCTCGCTCTCTTTCTCTCCCTCTTCTCTCTATCTCTCTCTCTCTCTCTCCCTCTCCCTCTCTCTATCTCTCTTTAAGGTTATATTGTCTCACTATCACTAAGCATGTATAGGGGTGGTGGGATATTTGAGGTTG
Source organism: Oncorhynchus tshawytscha (assembly GCF_018296145.1). Taxonomy (NCBI): domain Eukaryota; kingdom Metazoa; phylum Chordata; class Actinopteri; order Salmoniformes; family Salmonidae; genus Oncorhynchus; species Oncorhynchus tshawytscha. The sequence continues at coordinate 73,765,188 of NC_056433.1, forward strand.
TTTATCTCAAGTGCGCAACAGGCGGGAGGGTCTGGTTGCAATGGCCACTTGTGGAGGTTTGGAGTTTGAAAAACTTAGTCGGCGGCCTGGGGTAAAGATTCCTGCTGCTGCAGGGTGTTCCTTGGACGAATGTGGCTAAGCAGTGGGTGCTATCATTGGGTATGATGGCATAAAATCAGCCTCAAGGACAAATTGTTTTGCAAGGGGGGCTGGAATGGTGTAAGGGAGTTTTTAAGTATCTTGGAGTACCTAGGGGACTATGGAAAACAATTGGAATGGGGTGGTTGAAGTGGTGGAAGCGAGGATGAGGAGATGGCGTTGGTTGTTGACTTGTATGTCTACAGGGGGCACACTATTATTGTTAATAATGTGGTTACTTCTGCACTGTGGCATCGGTTGTCGTGTTTAGAGCCACTGTCTGGCCTTCTGGCTAAGATACCGGCAATTATTGTAGATTTCTTTTGGGATAAACATCACTGGGTTCCACAAAGTGTTCTGTATTTGTCAAAACAGGAGGGGGGACAAGGTCTTGTACTACAGCACGTAAGTGGCTTAGGTTAAGGTCTGTTCAGGTCTGGGATAAGGTCTGTTTTACAGAGACCTTAGGGTTTGGAGTATAATTAAGGTGTCCAGAAGAACTACAATGGAGTCAGTGCATTTGGCTGCTGGAGGAACCTCTGGTGTATGGGGCAGGACTGGATTGTACAACTGCAGCTGTTTCACATTTCTCCAAGATTCTGATGAAGGGCAAAATCATCACCCTAAAACAGTTAATGTACATGGCTCGGCCCACCTTAATAGACAGAGGACGGGTGGCTGAACGTTTGCGAGTGAGATCAGAAAGAATTGTCAGACAACTGCTAGGAAGCTGCAGGAAGACTCTGTCAGCAGAAGAGGGGATTATGCTCAACAGTCACAAGAAAAAGGTGCAAGATGAAAACGTCACATTTCCAAGACTAGGGATTACACCCAACATCCCAGAGTCAGAAAGAAAGGCATTGTTACTGGATTTGAGAGGGTTGGAAGAGATGGGTTTGGATGAGGTGAATGGGAAGGACTTATATACGGGTTGTGTCAAGGTTTTAAATAAAGATACATTTGAAAATAGAAAAGACACTCGGAGGGTAAAACTGGGCCTTGATGACAAGGTAAAGCCAGCATGGAGATCACTGTACAAGCCACCATTACAAAAGGGTACTGGTGATGTGTAATGGAGGCTGTTGCATGGCATCATTGCAGTTAATGCTTTTGTATCTGTCATTAACTCAGATGTTGGAGACGGATGTCCTTTTTGTAGTATAAGATTATTTTTAAATCACTGTTTTATG